>NC_139714.1:13084994-13104994 GCF_964188405.1 Protomyctophum parallelum
CATGCATGTCTGTTTTCACTTATAAATAATATCGTTGCTGTTGGATGCCAACCTCACATAGTAGCAGATCTACAAGCAGACTCGTCACTTCGTGCCACATTTTGAGCTTGTGGATCTGTTACTTTTGATGCGGTTGTGTAATTTTCGAAAAAACACAACAAGTTGGACTATGGAGATATGAGGTTTCTGCCTGATGTAAATAATGCCATCCATTATATCAATATAAATTGTGACGCACGCTTTTGACATTGATTCTTTCTCGATCATGTCCACTCATCATGTAGTCAGAACTCAGAAATGTAAACGGCACGTGGTACAGTAAGACATTAAAGCTAAAAGGATGACACAAAACAAGTCCTGGGGACCACAATGGAAAACCATTGTGGTCCAATTCATCAACTTAGCATACAAAATGTCATCAACAAGTACAAACAGTATATGTACAAACGAGATGGAGATATTACATTCACCTGCACTTTTGTTCTCCTGATTTTAGTATTATTGTTTTATTTTGTTAAGGCCAATTCTTAAAGAAACCAGTGTTACACATCCTTTTAATGTATGGTGTCAGCTGTCAGGGCATTGCACATTTTGGTGACAGAGCAGTAGAATGTTTCCCATGTTTGTTCTAAATTTGGGTGGTACCAGATCATGGATCGCTCTCTTTAGTGTTGTGGCTGTGGGTGTCACTCACTTTAGAGAAATAGTTACAAAAATACAGTACCAATCCCATTTGCTTCATTGTTTTCATTGACAGGAACTTGAGAACAGACCTGTGTGTACAAGCCCACAATGTGATGTTGTGAGCTTGTAGATAGGCTATTTCCACTGTTAAGTATAAAGGTATTACCGGTATGTGTCAGTTATTTCTTATAATTATATTTAGGTAATTTGTCACATCTGCCCTGCGTAACTTCAAATCCTAAGCCATTCATAATGTCCTGTGTTCAGTGACAAAAACAATAGCAATAATTTGTATGACAGTCAATTAATCATCAGCTTAAATGTTGTAATTGTGACAGCCCTAACAGCATCCCTGCCATCCGGTTTGCCTGTCCGTTTACAACTGAACGGCTTCACAGAATGACACAAAACGTTAGTGGTCTCCTAGTCCTGACTCCTAGGCCTAGATTACCTTATTACATTTCAGGGCGAAATTGGGTGAAAGAACTGGGTTCTGGGTTAATTAATTTCCTTACAAAGTCCATTATTTTCTCTCTCTCTCGACACCAGTCAAGAGTTTCCTGGACCGGCCCCAGTCCAGACCAGGAGGTTTTTAATGTGATGGACGAGCACAGCGTTCACCAGGTTGAGCACATGACAACCATCGAGGCCCATGCCGTCAGCCAGGTCCAGCAGGTAGTAGTTCCCATACCGAGTATGGATGGGACAATAATCGTTATTATAGTTTATCGCGATAAGAAGAAAAAAACCCAAACGCAATCGTATCGCAGAGATTTTAATATATCGTGAAATTGTCCTCTGTCATACACTAGCTTTAAGCTTTTGTTGAGCTGCAAATTCAGTACTCCAAACTGACCTGTAAAGAGTGCATTTGCTACGCTTTTCTTTCACTTGACACAAATCGATTCACCCAAAAATAGACAATCTACAAGCTCACAATGCGTTGCAACCCAATGCATTGTGTGCTTGTGAGCTTCTCAAAACCTTTTCATTTCAAGGACCCCGATAACTCTTGGGAGTGTACAAATTCCATTTGGTTCTATTTGTACACTCTCAGAGTTACAGACGTGTAAGGGTCCCTTTGGAACCCCCTGCCCTGAGGGTCCCTGGAACACACTGTCCTAGAATTATTTTTAAATTACGCAATGTTGTCGGATCAGTACTCTGTATCGACCAATATGTATTCATACGTCTATTTGGGAGGGACAGCGCATATTTATGAACACCACACGTACAATGCCGTGTAAATACACCGGAATTAACAATAATGCTATTTTCCATCCGTAATATGCAAGTTGTGGGTATCAGAATCGGTATCGGGAAAGAGAAAATGGTATTGTTACATCTCTAATTTGTAGGTGACACATTCCAGAACGCATCGATGTGTGGACTGTGGAATGAATCTTGCACAGATTAAAGGTATATTCAGTGATTTCACTCAAAAAACCTTAGGTTTCGTTTTTGGCTGTGGGACCCAGCCTTTCGTCCAATCAGGATAGAGAGTCAAAAACGAAACCTAAGGTTTTTTGACCCCCAGGGGTTAACTGGGGACAGGGAGGAACTCCTTATATGGCCAGCACACTCTATAGTAGGGAGGATTATCACAACAAAACAAAAAAATAAGTGATATTTGAATTAAGTGAAATCACTGAATATACCTTTAAATTGTCCACGGCACTTGGGTGGTGGAGAACTGTATGGTTCAGGCTTTAGTCTGATGGATAACATAACGCTTTTCCTCTCCTTCCCACTCGTTGGCGTTGAAGGATGTTGATCTTAGAGTTAGTGTTCCGATACTGATCGGAAAAGCTGCCGATACTGCCTAAAATCCTGGTATCAGTATCAGCGAGTATGTCTGTTGTCAGTCTACTCTATGCCATTCCAATGTCACTTATCACATGATGTTACTTTTATTGCTTCAGTTGATGTTGCACTACTGTTAAAGTACTATTTACTTTATTATTGTACTGACTTGTAACTGCAATTTAACAATTATAAATGGAATTTGCATTTATTGACTTTGAGAACCACTGTCCTAGATTGTGGGTATGCATCGGTATCGGGAAGAAGAACATGGTACCGGTACATCTCTAGTTGATCTGTAACCATGCTTACTGTCCGTACTCTAGGTCCATGTAGCCACCTTCACCGAAGCGACCATGATGAGCGCCGAGGAAGACTCCACGTCCTCCCCGGATGACGACATTTACGACGACTCGGACATCCTGAACTCGGCCGGCCAAGACGAGGTCACGGCTCACCTGGCCGCCGCAGGTGAGTCCAGCCGTTTGTTGACTGAGTAGAGTTTTTAATTTTGTCCAACTAATGGAAGATGAGTATCTTATTTCAGACATACTATAGTAGTGTCTAGGCCTGTCACAATCTATTTGAGCCAGGCGGAAGCGCACACAGAAATGTGCGGCAGTTCAGGTCGCAGACCGTGGCGTAGGCAAAACAGCCGTTCCCAACTGTACTTTCTGGTCCTCATACGTCACTGGCTTCCCCTCTAAATTCTACCAGTTCTATCTCCACACACGACGGTGCTCCGCGCGCCTCCACGCCCCTCACGTGACATTGATCTGTGCTCTGGCACTAACATAGACTCCTTTCACCACCTTCAATGTGCTTGCATGAAGGACATGGGTAACAGAAAGATAATATCGGTGTGCGTGTGTGTGTGTGTGTGTGTGTGTGTGTGTGCGTGCGTGCATGCACGTGCGCTTCCTTCTGTCTCAATCTAATTTATTCAGAAACAGAACAAAAGCACTTGGTGGCCCCGGAGGGAAGATTTGCATCTTCTTTATTAAAATATTTCCAAAGACTACTTGCATCAGGCCAGGATGATTTGCATCTCCTGCAGTCATGCTGTGCAGCTAAGATTAAAGTTCTGTCCTAGCCTGTGACGACCTGTGTTTATTTTTATCTGTGCCGAATTGTTCCACAGATAAAATGTCCAGGTCTCATCTGTCTTCAGTATAATGCATTTATTGGGCCAGCAGGTGGTGGTATTGGACTGTTGTTGATGGACTGATGTTCTCAAAAAATTTCACCCTGTACTGGTCATCCGCCAGGCACATTTTTATCTGTGCCGAATTGTTCCACAGATAAAATGACCAGGTCTCATCTGTCTTCAGTGTAATGCATTTATTGGGCCAGCAGGTGGTGGTATTGGACTGTTGTTGATGGACTGATGTTCTCAAACTATTTCACCCTGTACTGGTCATCCTCTGCCAGGTTTTGCCCTATAATCAGTGGTACTCAAAGTGGGCTCGGGGTATCCCCAGGGGGTCCTTGAGGGGGTTCCCCAGCAAAATGAGCAACAGTTTAAGCACTTGAGCCCTATTGTATACTTCAGCTATTTGAACATGGCTATTTTTGAATCTTGAAGAATTGGGAAACATTTGGAATAATTGTCTCCACCAGGCCGAAGGCATGTGGGGAGAGTATGTTTTGCACTCCGTCCGTCCGTTTGTGTGTCCGTGTGTCCGTCCGTCCGTCCGTGTGTCCGTGACCAGCTAATCTCGGCCACCGTTAACCCGGTCGATGCCACATTTTGCACACACACTCCCTGGATGCCAACGATGAACCTCTGCCCCAAACTTTCCAGAACGGCCTGTTATAGCGCCACCAGGAGGCCGCTTTGTGCAAAACAAGTTTTTGCACAGTACACCTACAGATTTTCTCCAAACATCGCGCAAATTGGTACACAGTCTCTCTAGAGCCATTCAACGAAACGGCTCTTTCACATTTCTCAGACTCCATCCTGATTGGTTAACATTGGCTTCCAAAGTTCACAGGAGTGCTCAGTTTCAAACAAAATGCTGCAAATCATGAACACATCGCGTGATTTCCGTGAAATTGTGCACCCACATTCCCACTAGGCCGAGGACGAAATGACACATGAACAATTTCAACTCAGCCTCAAGGTGGCGCTATAACTGGCCCAAAAGTGTTTTTACCTCTAACTGCACGGATCTGTGGATAACTTTGTATGCCAACTCCCTAGAGGCCAAGGAAAAACCTTTGCCTGGAATTTTTCACATCTGCTCTTTATAGCGCCACCAGGAGGCCGACATATGTAAAACACATTTTCTATTATTACTCCTTCAGATTTTATCCAAATTTCACGCAAATCGGTACACATGATCTCCATAGTCATGTGATCAAGACAGGTTTTTTTGATTTCTCATATTCCATCCTGATTGGCCACGATTGGCTCCTACACTTTTCAGGAGTAGCCCGGTCGATGCCAAATTTTGCACACACACTCCCTGGATGCCAACGATGAACCTCTGCCCCAAACTTTCCACAACGGCCTGTTATAGCGCCACCAGGAGGCCGCTTTGTGCAAAACAAAAACATTGTACCTGCATCCCTCCAACACCAACCTCCGGCCCAAATCTTCCTCAACAGCCTGTTATAGCGCCACCATGAGGCCACAACCTGACCTGCCCTGGTGGAGACCTGTGCCGATTGGCACTTTATCTAGTTTGAAATATTTTATGACTAAATATCAATTCGGAGGGCCTTGATATATATCAATTCGGAGAGCTCCTGCCATGCACACACACACACACACACACACACACACACACACACACACACACACACACACGCACACACACACACACACACGCACGCCTTTTTATTATCTTAATAACAACCCCATTTTCAACACGTTGTGAATGTTTGAAAACTGTGAATAAACCTTTTATTTGGCATTTATTTGGCATAATTAGTAAATATAAAAATGAACGACAATATCCTCTCTAAAACGTATGTTATAGAGGGGCTATTGTGCATCAACTAAAACTAGGAGAAAAAGTGTCCAGCGACTACCTTATTTCACTGACGAACTAAATAAAAAAGAAAAACTAATACCGGTAACTAAGCTATGATGACTAAAATTATGACTAAATTATATATTATATTGATTTTTTTTGACAAAAAAAAAAAAAGAGTATTAGGAAAGGAAGGGATTAGTGGAGAAGATATTCAGTTTGTTTGGGTGTGGTGTCTGTGACTCGTGAGCTTGTAGATTCGGCCACTACACCACAATTCCATGTGGTGTAGTGTAGATGTTGGTACCATAGGAGAGATAACAGGCAAACTTTGATCAGAATAACAATTCTTCTACTGTACATTCTCTAATTGTGTAGACTTCTTGTAAATGAAGTGATGCAGATGTTTAACAATAATTTAACTCGGAGCGTAAAATGAAACCGAGGGTCCATTTGCTTACTAACATCATTTAGTTGGGGACCACCTGGAACCCCCTCAAGGACCACTGGTGGTCCCCAGCCCACTGGTTGAAAACCACTGGTCTAAGTTTCTTTGTTCTGTGTCGTCTCTCCACTCTCAGGGCCAGTGGGCATGGCAGCTGCTGCTGCAGTAGCAACTGGCAAGAAACGCAAGAGACCCCACATCTTTGAGTCCAACCCTTCCATCCGCAAGAGGCAGCAGACCCGGCTCCTCAGGTCAGCCTTGGAACAACACTATCCCGTATCCACACTCCATTTTTTAGCTATGTGTGCCCTTGGGTCTGTCCCTGGGTCTGTCTGTCTGTCCCTGGGCCTGTCTGTCCAAGCACGAAAATAGCTTGGTTGGTAACTCTGTCATTTCTCGAACCGTTTCGGACGCGGGGCGGCTCGCCGGAACCGGGCCAGTCCCCTGGTCGCATTCCCACCCGGGATCCCCACACGGTAACTCTGTCATTTATTCGACTGTTTCGGACGCGGGGCGGCTCGCCGGAACCAGGCCAACCCCCTGGGCATGTTCCTGGTGGTCTGGATGTTCCGGGGACCCCCCAGGGACCCCCCGGGGACCCCCACATGGTAACTCTGTCATTTCTCGACTGTTTCGGATGCGGGGCGGCTCTCCGCAAACGGCACGCCCCCCTGGCCGCATTTCTGTGGGTCTGGATGTTCCAGGGACCCCCGGGGTCCCCCACACGGTAACGGGGCGGCTCGCCGGAAACGGCACGGCGAGCCGTAAAAGAAGAAATCACACCCGTGTGAACTGAGTGGTGCAACTACCCCCCCCCCCCTCTCTCTCTCTCATTAGCAGGCAACAGTGCAGCACTCTCTCTCTCTCTCTGTTTCTGGCACAACAGCGCCCCTACTGGTACTAATAGTCATACTGGTGCTCATTAACGTCACATAGGCGGACACATAGGTGAACAACACATAAACACGGACATTGCTGTTCCTTGGAGTGGTTGCACCACTCAAAAAGTGAGTACTGTACATCTTCCACCACTGTAAACGACGGACTGTTACTTGTGTTCCCAGGAAACTTCGAGCGACCCTGGATGAGTACACCACCAGGGTGGGCCAGCAGGCCATAGTTCTGTGCATCTCGCCCTCTAAACCCAACCCGGTGTTCAAAGTGTTCGGTGCTGCGCCTCTGGAAAACGTGGTGAGTATCTACTATCTACCCAAATACATACCCATTTAGACCTGAGGCAGATAAAAAAAAAGGCTTCTAAATCCTAAATATTATCTGTATTTGGCCGCCGACTCCCATCTGAAAAAGCAAAGATTTGAGTTAAAAACGTTCACTGTGAAAGAACATATACATTTTCATGATAAAAAAAAAAAAGCAGATCTACAAGCTCGTAGCTCGGAGCTTGTAGATTTAGGTGTCATGAGTAAATAATATCCTTTTTTTAAAACATTCTTTGGAATCAGTGTAGTGTAGTGTACCGTTATGTGTACCGTCTGCTAATCATCTATCCATTGGCTATTTTCGGCACAAGGAAGAGTGGGCACCTCAAGTTTTGCTATTAAAAGTTGCTATTTTGGTCAAAATGTAAAATATATATATAATTAAATACCAAGTAATGTAATTGTAAAGTATACTTGATTTGAAGATGCACAGTGCATCATTAGCAGACTTAACATTTTCAACTTCTTGTTTATAACCAAAATGACTGGATATACGGCAGCAATCATTCTGTCACTGTGACTCTGTTCTATCATAATATCTTCGACCAAATAGCCAGTTTTACATTGAGGTGCCCACTCTTCCTGTTAACCTGTCAGAGCATAGATTAGGCACTAGCCTACTGGGTGATGATCTCATTTCTACTCTTATGTTCACTCTGTAAAGGTGAGGAAATACAAGACTATGGTCCTCGAAGATCTGGAGAGCGCTCTGGCGGAACACGCTCCGCCCGGAGGGGATCTGGTGTCAGAGCTACCCCCCCTCACCATCGATGGCATCCCCGTCTCCGTAGACAAGATGACCCAGGTGAGGTCGCACTGCTACTACTATGGCAGCCGTTTTTAACTTTTAATTGAACCACCCTCCTATCTGTAATAATATGCTTCCAACTTCTCCTCTATCACAGTGGTCCTCAAACAACAGGGGGGGTCGCCAAATTTGTGTGTGTGTGTGTGTGTGTGTGTGTGTGTGTGTGTGTGTGTGTGTGTGTGTGTGTGTGTGTGTGTGTGTGTGTGTGTGTGTGTGTGTGTGTGTGTGTGTGTGTGTGTGTGTGTGTGTGTGTGTGTGTGTGTGCGCATGCGCATGTGTGCATGCAGTACCTATGTAGAACAGCAATTACTACTAGGAAACACGTTGGATTGCACATTAGGACACAATTTTTAAGTTGTGAGGTCTTATTTTGCTGAGATGGCTGGGCTCCTGTACAGCCAACAGAGGGCGCCAGTTGGCAATAAATAAAAACTGGTACTGAGATGATGGATTCATCAAGTGGGAACTTAATGCTCAGGCAAATTCAGCCAGTGTGCGGAGCAAGTGCTCTATGACTATAACTAGGTGTGTGTGTGTGTGTGTGTGTGTGTGTGTGACTCTTTAAGAGCTTATAGTTAATTTAGACTGTGAAAGAGCATTATTCAGATCTGCTGCATCATGTTCTAAACCAGTGGTCATCAATCAGCCTTTTGTGAGCTCTGGCCCACTAACATATTTCGATCCTACATTGGTTCCCAAACGGTGTGCCCTGAGACAACCTTTTGTGACAACCACACATAATTATTACAATATATTCAACTATACAAATGAAACTTTTAGTGTAGACTTTGATACATTTAACATAACAAAGGTACAAGGAAACATTTAAAATAGAGTCCAAAGCTAAGCAACGTGCATCCCGATAAAAAAATGTGCAGGTTCTGAACAACAATACATACACTGGAGAAGGAACTTAAAGC
The DNA here is from genome assembly GCF_964188405.1 of Protomyctophum parallelum. Lineage (NCBI taxonomy): Eukaryota > Metazoa > Chordata > Actinopteri > Myctophiformes > Myctophidae > Protomyctophum > Protomyctophum parallelum. Next base: position 13,093,853 of record NC_139714.1, read on the forward strand.
TGCTATAAGCAATAATATGTCAACATTTTAATGACCTTTTTATTTATAATTATTTCGTTATTCAGACGGCCAGGAATTCGGTCTGTATAGGAAACAATAAATAAATTGATTTCTCGTGACCCATGAAAATAGGTCCGCAACCCACAAATGGAGTTTGGGATTCAGTGTTCTAAACAGCAGATAGCAGATGGGGTGTGGTTCCCACAGAGGAGAGAGATGGAGCAGATGCACCACTGGCAGCCTCAGTCTCTCTCTCTCTCTCGCTCCTTCCCGAGGGAGCCCAGCTTGTTTACTCCAGCTCTCCCTCTGCTGCTGACGCAGTCATTGGGTCATGGAGACTGCAGTCAGCGCAGCGCGCCACTGGGCCGCCGAGACGGCACTCAAACAACGCTCGGGAGCGCGCCGGCCAATCCCAGGGCCGCACGCACCGTGCCGCGCGGGGTCCTCGGGGTGGTTGAGGAGGATGAGAGGATGAGAATAACGGACGCAACCCGTTGCCTCACTTTGCCTGTTTGCTTTGCTATTTTTGTTTACCGGATATTTGTTATTTTTAGGATTAAAGAGTCTTTGACGTTGTCAAACTAGCAATAGAATACGTATGTTTAGAAGCATACAATATTCCATGAACACGAATGGTCTCGGAAATGTCATAAACGCAAAGCTTGATCTGTGATGTCTTGTCTGTCTGGTTGGCTGTGTATACAGAACAGAACAGCAGCAAGCCAGCAACATAGGTTTAGAATGATAATACCTAAACATGACATTGTATTTTGCTTTATTCCATGCATACTTATGGACATTCCATATTTATGGACAGACAGAGATGTGGACAAAATCAAATATCACTATCTTTGACCAAACGCCTTGCTATATCGATGGATGACATTAGTGCGTTCACACATTCTTTGATTAATGATCATCAGTAATGCCCATATAATAATTCAACGGGCAAAGAAAAGAAGCTAGATCGGTCAGGTGAGTTCAGAAGATGACATCACTTTACTGTAATGCAGCCTTTAAAAGCAGGAATACCATATTATTATGTCATATGATATGCAACATCCCAGACCATATCTAGTCTCACGTTACAATATTCATATCGTCCATGTCTGTCAGAAACCTCTCATCTCCATATTCTAACCGTTTGTGTTTTTTCTGTAAGTGCCCTACTCGATCACACTACACAGCGCATACAAAAGCATCAAAAGTAGCAGATCCACAAGCTCGAAATGTGGTGCGAGGTGACAGTACTATTGACATACAGTACATTTCCCAGCCCTATCACAGAGTTATTCCAGTGGTTGGGTTGGAAGGTCTGTTTCCGATGGTGTAAAGTAACTATACACTTCACCCATTTTGAGAGAGAGAGAGAGACACACGCACACACACACACACACACACACACACACACACACACACACACACACACACACACACACACACACCACCCATTTTCAACCTATCTTCATACTCGGCCCTCACTATAATGCTCATGATAATATAGCACTATTTTTGTCTACTCTGTCTGTGTCTCAGAGGAGGGCTGTGGACAGTTCAAAAACCAGTGACAACATCGATGGCGAATCCAAGCTATTTGAAACCGCAGGTTTTCTATCCCTGGAAAGTGCATGCTATAATGGAAGCCATTGTTCAAAATTTGAAATTACCAACCTTGCCTACATGATGTCACTGTTCGGCTGGTATTGCAAACTCTCCACAGCCCACCTCTGAGACACAGAGTGAGTAGGAAAAACACTGTACCATGTTATAATTAATGAGGAACCAGGAATAGTTTGGTGACCACCGGAGAGACGGATGGCAGCCGGAAATTAGACGGCACCCGGGAGCAGTATGGGTTAGCGCCCCAGCCTGTGTCTTCCGTGAGGAAGAAGCCCAACAAACCCACGGTGAGGCCTTTAGGAGGGCCATGCAAGACTCAAGCGGAGCCTGCGGCACCACCAAGGGCAAGGTGGAGCCTGCGGAACCGTTGCGGCTTGAAAATCCACCATTCCTGAATGTGCCTGGTGCTGGGAGTCTGGTGCAACGCACATGGCCTGACCTGTTGAGAGCAGGAGTGGACCTGGTGAGACGTAGGAGGGGCCCGGACAGGTGTCAACCCACAGAGCCTAGTCCTTCCACGTGCCAGAATGGTACCTCCCAGTCCCGGCAGAGTAGTTCAGGAGGAACGGATTGTGTGGCCCTGGTTTTTCCCTAATAGGACTTATCGAGGGTAGCTACTGGGACGTAAGTCGGGACTTGATCACTCCCGGCTCGGTCACCTGAGTGAGGGGTATGATGTTGCGAGACCCGAAACCCCGATGACCTTGGGATACATCACTGAGGATACGTCCCAGGTGCATCCATTTATGTATGTATTTTGTTATATTATATGAGCAATGGTGAGGAGGACAGATTATATGAAGATAGGCTGAAAACGGGTTAAGTCGTGACGTCCAAAATCTGAGTGCCTCTTCCACAACTGTGTGTTTCATATGGAGCAGCAGGTGATATGGGGGAGGGGGGGGGGGGTGGCTGTAATTACCTCTAGCAGCCCCTTATGAAGACCAGGAACCTCCTTTAGATGTTGATTGGAGCACAGTGTGTAGGATTAGGATTTGGGTGTGAGAGGGCGGCGTGCAACTTAACTCACCAGCCACTGTAATTAGGCCATCTGCCCTCGTGCATACATACATATACACATACTGTATATCCACCGCCCGCGTGTGCACGCACACACACACACACACACACACACACACACACACACACACACACACACACACACACACACAGAGACACACCAGCGGAGTAACATCTTAGCTGCTTGCATGTTTACCTTCCTGTTTAATCAGACCAATCGATTTAGTTGATTATAAAAAAAGTCCATTAGAATTGTGTGGTCTCGATTCGTGGATATATAAGGTTATTGGTTCTAAATATTGATAAATATATTTTCGATGACCTGCCCAGCCCTAAGGGCTTTGGTGTCAGGAGGGGGGATTTATTTAGTCCCGAAACATATTTAGTCCTGTGATGTCAGCACAAGCAGACGCAGCAGTGGCTCCACTGTGCAACATAATCCTCCCTATGATGTCTGCATGTCACCAGGACACCCAGGACACCGTGTGTGTGTGTGTGTGTGTGTGTGTGTGTGTGTGTGTGTGTGTGTGTGTGTGTGTGTGTGTGCGCGCGCGTGTGTGCGCGTGATACAGGGTTGACAGTTAATCAAACTACTGTCAACCTTTCGATACCTTTAAACTCAGCTTGTTTTGTTTTTCAATTTTGATTGTTTAAAAATAAATCACACCTGTGTGAACTGAGTGGTGCAACTCCCCTCTCCCCCTAACCCCCCCCCCCCCCTCTCCCTCTCTCTCATTAGCAGGCAATAGTGCAGCACTATCTCTCTGTTTCTGGCACAACAGCGCAACTTTTGCCCCTACTGGTACTCATAGTAACATACATAGTCACATACATAGGTTAACACGGACATTGCTGTTCCTTGGAGTGGTTGCACCACTCAACAATGTTTTATTTTATTTTGTGCGACCGAGCATACAATCGTGCTTAAAGGGATAGTTCAGATTTTTTTAACTTAAGTTGTATGAAATACTTGTCATTAATGGTTGCAACTGTATTAATTGATTGCCAGAGTCCCGTGGTGGGAGTTCTGCTCTGGTTTTGGTAGTAGTTCCGGTCATTTTGTACATTCGTTTTGTGGATTAATTTACTTTTACTGCGTGGCCCCAGTGCCCCCCACAAAATGACCAGAACTACTTACCACTACCACTACTTTCACTAAAACCAGAGCAGAACTCCCACCACGGGACTCTGGCAATCAATTAATACAGTTGCAACCACTATATTAATGGCAAGGATTTCATACAACTTAAGTTAAAAAAAATCTGAACTATCCCTTTAACGCAGCACTATGTAACTTTCCTCTTCTACCCCGAATTTGAAACCGGTTTCCTGTGCAAGTGCTGAAGTGTTGTACCACTGAGCTAATAGAGCCTGCCTGCTTGCTCAGGGGATACATTTTATCTTGACTGTTACAGTAGACATGATGACACAATCTAAATGTCTCAATAGAAGAGCAGGGAGACAAAATACAACCACCCCAATTGTATAAGTGATATTGTATTAACATACTCTACCATACGGAATGGAAACAAATACATTTGATTAATTAAAAAGGTTAAATAGTGCTGCTTTAAGTGGTTAATCGGACTAATCCGTTTAGTCAATTTATAAAAATAAATAGAATCGATTCGAATTTTCTCGTATATAAGATGTTCTTACAAAATACCAACATACATTACATGATTATTCAATTTATCATAAATGTAATCTCTAGAATAATCACTAAGAAAAGAATTGATAATTAAAAATGTAGTGTTTTCTTTACCTGGCAGTCACAGGCTTGTTGGTGGGAAACCAAATCAGATTAGATTAGAGCCCCCTCCACCCTTTTTTTAGGGACACTCCAAAAAATCCTGGAGCCTCTTATGCAACCTGCTGGACAAAGCAATCAGTCTCCGATTGTGTGCTTGTGTTTTTGTTGGTCTGTCATCACTTGTCTTAGTTGTTCATTAATGGTGCGGCCCACCTAAGTACTGGTCAGTATATCGTCGCTGTCGGGCACAAACCTCTTATCTCCATATTTTAACCTTTTTGCTTTACCATAAATTGATGACCTACTTGATCATAATAATACAGTATCACACAAAAGCATTAAAGTAGCACATCCACAAGCTTGTGACACATTTAGAGTTGTAGATCGGCTTTATTTGCTTTTGAATTTGAATCCTGAAAAGCAACTGTTTTGGACATAAGAGGTTTCCACCCGACAGAGACAATATAATAAACACTTGAATAGGACTGTTTGTATTCATGTATTACATATTTAATGTAAAATATTTGACAGAATTTGGTGCTAGGGACCCCCATAGGATTATATCTTAGTCGTTATATTGTATTCAATACAGAGTTCTGTTCTACACCTTGTGTCTATACTTATCGGTGGGGAGATAGAAACTTACGATTATTCTGAATAGTCACTGGATGACCTTCCAGCTGGTGAAATTAACCACTTTAAAAAAACATGTTGGTCTATCTCACCTTGTGTGTGTCTCCCAGGCTCAACTGCGAGCGTTCATCCCAGAGATGTTGAAGTATTCGACGGGCCGAGGGAAGCCCGGCTGGGGCAAGGAGAGCTGTAAGCCGGCCTGGTGGCCAGAGGATATCCCATGGGCCAATGTCCGCAGTGACGTCCGCACAGAGGAGCAAAAACAGAGGGTGAGAGAGAGGCCTGTCACAATTAAATAGCGATTAGGCGATAATTGTAATAATTACACAATTGGTCATTATCGCCTAATCGCAATTATTCTGCACGGCACAGCGTTGCTCCGATACACACCAACACTTGGCAGTTGGCACCAACAGTCTTGGCTTACTAACACTGGTCATGGGTCTGCCATCAGAATGGCCACACCAGGAACCAGGTTTGATTGATTTAAGTTTTTATTAACAGTATGCAGAATGTGTACAAACGGAAGCACAACTCGATACAAAAACTGTTAATGTGGACGACACAATGATAAAGCATTACACTTATTTACAACAGGGTCCACCATTTTCAATTCATCAGAAAAGGTGTAGCTATAGACGGCAGTGGGTCAGGGGTAGAGTGGCCGGTAAAACAGCCGAATGTAATTCGCGAGGTTCCCAGTTCGATCCTGGTCTCCCCCAGAGTTAGTGTCGAAGTGTCCTTGAGCAAGACACTGAACCCCTAATTGCTCCCAATGTGCAGGTTGGTGCCTCCGCCATCGGTGTATGAATGTGTGCGCAAATGGTGAATGTAGTGCACAATCTATGTAACGTGCTTTGGATCAAAGCGCTATACAAATGCACCATTTACTATATATAAAATGCACCATTAGACGAGCTGTGCCCTGTAGGCCAGTAGTAGCTCAATGCAATCAATGCAATGCTTTCCTTCCGTTCCATTGGTCCCCCAGGTGTCGTGGACCCAGGCCCTGAGGACCATCGTGAAGAACTGCTACAAGCAGCACGGGCGCGAGGACCTGCTGTATGCCTTCGAGGACCACGCGGTGGTCACCACGGCCACGACCACGCAGCACCACCACCTGACCACCACGCAGGGTGGCCAGCTCCACCTCATGCCCTCGCAGACGGTGGTGCAGACGGTCAACAACCCAGACGGAACCGTGTCACTCATCCAGGTACGTAATGCCAGGAGTGTACACCGGAATATACTTTGTATGTGCGAAAAAACCCTCTTACTTTTCAGGAATTTGCACAGGGGGATTTCAACAGATCCAATGTTCAATTGTTTAATTTGGGAACACATTCCCAAAGAAAATAAATAATGCAGTGACTCAGGGGGACAGCAGCACCTTATAGCGTCAGTGATGTCAGACTTCAGTCACAAGCTCATTAATACTTGTCATTGGTTAAATATGTCTAAAAACATTTTTTATATTGTTTTAATGATGACGATAACTGTGGGGGGAGGGATGGGGCGAGGGAGAAAAAAAAAGGTATCTTCAAACTGTACTACATTGTTGAAACCTACTACAAATAAACATATATTAAAAAAATATATATATGTCTAAAACCCACAGATATAATCTACAAGCTCATAACTCATAATCGTGACATGTTGTGAGCTTGTAGATTGGCTTATCCCCCCCCCCCCCTTTGCATGGCACTCTTAGTAACTCTTAGTAGCATTAATAAAAAAATGTATCTACATAAAACGTTGAAATATAAGAGGGGGATATTTTAAAGTGTCTAAATTCTTTATACCCACCTTTTCTTTCCCCCGAAGTGCTTTATATCTTGTATGAACCATGTGTCTCAGGTGGGCACGGGGCACACGGTGGCCACCCTGGCAGACGCCTCGGAGCTGCCCGGGGTGACGGTGGCACAGGTCAACTATTCCACAGATGGGGAGGTAACGTCTTTTATTTAAATCACTGCTATTTCGTTGTATTTAGATTACCGTATGTTTATATTATTATTGTTGTTGTTATTATTATTATTATGGCTTTCATTGTTAGTATTTTTCACATACCAGTCCACATACCAGCGTGATAAAACCGTTTCCGGAATCGGTTCGAAATGTGATTCAACCGATTCCAGTTCCTCAATGTTGGATCCAGTGCCGGATCACAACCCTAGTCGGTGCAGTGCAGTAACCCTGCTGATGACGCGGCACAAAGTGCCGCTTATGTGCTGTCGTGTGCACATACATACTGACCCACACACACACACACACACACACACACACACACACACACACACAGATGTACACACCTAGGTCCTAGTAGGGGCTGGCGCCATTTATCAGGGAAGGGGTCTTCAACATTTTTCAAGCCAAAATTGTGTTGCAGAATAAACTTGTTCAGACAGACTTGACAGCACTATCATCATGTTTTGAGTAAATTAATGATGTTTGGTTTATTGACTTATCTTTTCTATTTATACGTTGGATTCATGTTAATGTGTATTTTCAGACCTCTAACCATTAAACCCTCAATAGGTAATTTAGGTATTGGACATTTAGAAAGGATTATGACGATTTATGCAAGAATATTTGCAATGATCACGAATAATTGCGATTAGGCGATTATGTAATGTGACAGGCCTGACGGAAACACGCTCCTTCATACTCAAAATGGCGTGGGGGGAAATGCTAGAAAGGTGGAAATAAGGGCAAATATCCCATTTTGTAATCATGACATGGCCCCATTTTGCACTCTGACCAGTAAGTGAAATAGTGGAATGTATTGGTGTCAAAATAACACAAAGCCAAAATGACCTCCTGATAGTAGCATATGTGCTAATTATTGTGCGCGCCCCTAATACGGAAATTTCACTGTAATACCATGTATAATTTTCTCCATTTCTGCATTAGCAAAAATAATCAGTGAGCTCTCTTCTGTACCAACAATACTTGGTATTGTTGGTACAGAAGAGAGCTCACTGATTATTATTATTATAAGTACCAACAATGTGTCTCTCCCTCCTCACCAGATGGTGTGTCGTGCGTTACAGACGACGGATGTCTCATCACAGATTATTGTAAGCAGACAGAACTCCTCCATTATTCCATCTACCTGTTGTCTGTCTGTCTCTGTCCCACAGCGATACACCACGTTGATGAAGTGTTAGTTAAGAACATAACCCTGCATCTTGTCTTGACTTCTCTTTTTATAATGGCCTCTTTCACTTTCACTGTTTACATAGCAAGAATGTCTACTCTGTCGGTGTCTCAGAAGATGGCAGTGACAGTTCAGAAACCAGTGGCATCATCGATGGGGAATCCAAGCTAATAGACTAATCCTATAGCTAATAGGATTTCTATTCCTGGAAAGTTAGCGTGCTATAATGGAAGCCATTGTTCTCGCTGTTATTACAAATAACCCCCCCCCAAAAAAAACTTGCCTAATGATGATGTCACTGGTAGGCCGGTTTCTGAAGTGTCCACAGCCCTCCTCTGAGACACAGAGTAGAAGGATATGGTACCACTTTATAATCTTCATTTTATGAAGATATGAAGTCGTCCTTTATGTCTATCTATCTGTCTATCGTCCATACCACGTCGACATAACGACAACAGTGGTGAACGATATAGTTCAGAGTTATATTTATAGATACAGTTATAGTGCTTGGTGTGGACAGCCCTTTAGAGAAAACAGCTACAGTACACACAAGTTTTGTATGCAATGCATTTTGCTGTGCATTCTCTCAAAAAACAGTTTTCCGTTAAAAGGTTAAAGCACTATATACTGATAGTAATCGAATGCTATAGAGTGTTTGTTCAGTAGCAGGGACTCTCCCCAGCTATTTAGTAAACAAAAAATAAAATGCCAGATAAGTTGCCCATATCAGCCAATCAGAAGAGAGTTTATAGTGGTCCAGCTCTTAATTTTGTCCGCTCACTTCTTTGTGCCACTTCTGATTTTGCGTGTTTAGACGATATCCTGTGTGAATTGGTGATTGGATCAAATTGGTATCCCAACCTGAAAACTGTACTTTCTGTTTTTTTGTTTTGTTTTTTTGTTTGTTTTTTAAGACCTGGAGAGAAGGGGAGACTGCAGAACAAACACTTCAAAATAACGGTTACTATCAGAATATAAAGGTATTTAACAAATATTTTAACACAAAGATATCACTTTAACCTACCTTTCATTAAAATGTATGAATGAATCATAAAGGGCAAACCTTCAGAACGTGAATACATAATAAATAAAGAGCATGAACATCGTCCCATATGCAAAAAGGTTTTGTCATGTCTTAAAAAAGTGTACATGATCAGAACATTCTTGAACATTCAACAATGAATGTAATATTTCTACAAAAGCAGTCATTTGGCGCATAAAGAGAAGTTGATGGGTGACATTATGATGATACCGTCACGTGCATGTATACACTACGTACATTTTTTCATCTTTTTACATTTTCACTCCATCTGGTGTTCCAGGTGGAGCAGAATTGGGCGACCCTCCAGGGAGGAGAGATGACCATCCAGACGTCGCAGGCGTCCGAGGCCAACCAGGCCGTGGCCTCCCTGGCCGAGGCAGCGGTCGCCGCCTCCCACGACATGCAGCCCGGGACCACCGTCACCATGGCTCTCAACAGGTGAGCTTAGGGCTCCTCGTCACCATTAGCGCTGTTGGCGGTGGTGGGAGAAAATACTCGCATGTTTTACTTATGTAAAAGTGTCCATACTATTACTGCAATATAGAAATACAAGTAGAAGTCCGGAATTCAAAATGTACAAAAGTATTGGAATTAAAGTACCAAAAGTAAAAGTACTTATTATGCAGAATGTCCCATTTCAAGTTGCTGAGTCCTGGACGGTCAGTTCAGTTGGAGGAACTGGATGAGTAAAACCAAACAGACAAAACATTTCCGGGGTTCCGGACAACATCAACGCTGATTGGCTGTCAGGACGTGATGGGTGGAGTCGGGGGGACGCGAAGGTCGCTTCGGATGCATGGATGTCGCCTCGTTCGCGCAGTGCCTGCAACTTCTCGTCTTTGCATTGACTTTCTATGTAATCGCGCCGCTCTAACTATACAGGTCTGAGAACGATTTTGACAAATAACCAATAGTACTAAGTAATAGCCTACACTACACTACAGTAATAAAGTGTAGACTGTCCTGGGTTAGTCGCGTGAGTGGCCTCCCTAATTGCACAGGTAGCTCTTAACAGCTGTACCCTGTGTGTATGAGACCGGTGTCAGGTACAGGATGCTGACACCCCCCATGGGAACAGAGTCGACTTCATCCTCGTCTTGCTTCAGCATTCATTTAATTAGCTTCCTTACAGTAAAGCATGACTTTCTCCTCATGCTCTGTCTGTTCGCGTCACAACAGGAATGAAATGCTTGCCGCTGGAAATAATGTGCTCAACTCAACCGAACGACTTTTGGGAGAAAAGCAAGATTTTGCGGAGTGTGCAGAGTGTCAATAATCAATCAATCAATAATTGCAATTTAAATCATTTGAATAGCTGTTTTATGGTTGATGAGCTTGTAGATCAGCTATTTCCACTACTTAATGTATTTAAAAATTAACGTAGATTTGTGACCCATAACAATTGGTCCTTGACCCACAAATGGGTCCCGACCCACTGTTTGGGAAACAGTGCTCTACCTACATACAGATTGGTTAAAGAAATAAACCTTTATCATGAAAATAAGTCCTGGATTACAGCTCGAATGATTCCTAAAAGGAGCGATCAGCCGATTACCGTTCTCCATCAGGCTGGGTGGTGTGTTGCCATGTCTTATTATAAGCGACTTTGGGCTTGTTTTTCTGTAAAGTTGCTTGTTTCCTAATGTTGTTTAAACCAATGGTGCTCAAACATTTTCATGGCAAGGACCCCAAAATGAATATATATTTGTCCACGGACCTCCCATCTAAGAATACAATGACATTAGCAAGTTCACGAGGCATTATAGACTGTCACTAGCATATAATGGTCGCTTCTTTTGGGCTGGTTTTCATAGACCTGCTGCTTATTTCTCTTGTAAAATCTGGCACCACTGGCAGTGTGGCATTCCCAGGTGTGTCTCCTCTCAGGTGTTGGATCAGTGAGTCCCGGTGGGG
>NC_139714.1:13109994-13362494 GCF_964188405.1 Protomyctophum parallelum
TATTATCACAACATAAAGTTATATCATGATTTCGACCTAAATGGCATATTGGCATAATATATCAACAAGGAGAGGATGATTAGCCTGATGAGTCGACCGTCTTGATTCAAGGCTGTTTCAAACACGGTCATCACTCATCAGGCTAATCTTTTTAACTTTATTTACACTTAGACAGAGTGGCGCATTAGGCCAACATTACCTGGGTTAGCTTACATCTTGTGTTGAATGTTGGCATTATAATCCCTTGGTGTTTCATCAGCACAAACGAAAATATAGGCTACAGGCTGCAGCCTGGTGATAAAAAAATTAACTCTACACGTGAAATGCTAAAAGGAAGCAAGGATTCGACCGTGATGTCACTGCTATGCAACAAGGTAGTAGCACAGGGAAGCACAGCAGCAGAAACAGAATGCCATTATGAAGGAATCGGCAGTGATGTGACAGCACTGACGATTCCTTGGGCATGTGACGGATTTAACTTGTCTCCGCTGTTGAGGAAAACTGTTTATAACATTGTGCAGTGCGGGTCCACTGATTAAAAAAGGTCACCCACCCGCGTTGCGTTCTGCCCATACCCGTTAACTTATAAAAGGTATATTGTCCCGCCCGTTCCCACCCGTCAAACTCGGGTACCCACGGGGTACCACGGGTATCCGACCCGTTGCAGGACTCTGTGCTGTAGTGAGAAAACGTTGGGTATTCAGAATGGCTGACGTTGCTTCAAATATTTACATCAAGTTGATTATTATGTTCTGGCTTTCAGTTAATAATTTAGAGGTGTAAGTGAATCGTGTTGATAAAAACTATTGCTGCTGCTGTGCATAATCTTTGGAGCTGCTAAAGTCCCACTGTCCTACCTTGAGTGCTATTATATAGTCCTATTTAGATTATTAAGGTAGCTCTCCACCAAACGGACTACTTCAGATTACTGCTGACTGACAGTCGAATGAAGTCGGGAGAAGGTGTGTCACTTGGAAGGTGTGATCAGTCGCTTCCTACAGCCTATGGACTTGATGTCTTTTTCAACAATTAATAAGCCTGCTAGCCGCTGCTATCCGACAGTCGAAAGGCTTTGGACATTTCCCTACATCTTGCGACCCGACGCAACATTTTAGCCATCATCCATTCAACAGCAGATTTAACTGTGTACCCACCACTCATTCAACAGCCGATTTAACAGTGTACCCACCACCCATTCAAAGGCAGATTTAACAGTGTACCCACCGCCTATTCAACAGCAGATTTCCAACACTTGCCGACGTCGGTGCAGTGGAGAGCTACCTTTACAGTCTTACAGTATGTAGGGTCCCTATAGAGCGTCGCAGTCCCACCCCCTTACGACAAGTGGCCCAGGAAATGATTCTCCATTCATTTTCTCCATAGGCTTTTCAAAAAGTATTTATATAAAGACGGTTACGCCTGAATGACATTGTTACTTTATAGCAGAGTGCCACTGAGGTCCGTTTTACAAACTATGGAGGGTCTAGGAGGTGGTTAAACTGAAGTGATATTGATGAATTCCGAATAACTATTCAGCAGCACCCCTGGACTTGCATCACGGCAGCCACTTTGAGGACCCCTGCGATAGTCCTATGTAGGCTCCTAATGTGATACCGGCATGTTGACCTCAGCTAATCACTGTGATGCTTTGAAGGGGGTTGAGAGAGCTCTGTTTGAAGTGCCTGGCCCGGACCGCGCTGATTGGCTCATGCACACAGCCACACACACACACACACACACATACGAACCAGCACACACAGCACCACACCAGGCACGGCCCTTCATGTCACAGTAAAGAGGCTCGAGGGGCTGAGGTACTTCTGTACACAATCACCTGCCTCAGTGCGTTGTCACCCTGTCACCAAGCGCTGGAAACAAGTGACCTTAGTTGGACCCGCCCCCCTCTACACACACACACACACACACACGCACTGTAATGGGAGCAACAATGACAAAATCCCACACATTATTATTATTATTCGGCCTGTCACAAACATTCCATAATCGTAGTTATTTGATATAATCACGATAAGCTGTTGCATAATCGTCATAATCATTTCACTTTAAATAATAGTGGAAATAGCAGATATGCAAGTTCAAAATACGCTCATTTATTGCTTTTGTTTTAAAAAACAAAAAGTGAGTTGTGTTCTAAACGCATCTCCAGGACATGATGTTAGTTCACAGTCTTAGGAGCTCCTGTGTTTGACCTTCCTGCCTGGTCCAACACGGTGACAGCTTGCAGGGCGGGACACAAGTCACGTGACCCCACTTGCACACAGCTGGCCGGCCGGCCGGCCGGTGGGTTCAATCAGGCCATTGTTCACAAATGCCGTCTCGTTAACATGGCTCCCTGACTCAAACCTCCAAGCCTGTTAGGAACGCTGGGTCGTGTCGCTGTTGGACAGAGAGACAGAGAATCCACTCGGATCTCACCAGTGATTCAACAATGCTTTTTTTTCCCTTAAAAAAAGAAAAGAAAAGTCTAATGTTCAGAAGTCTAGCCGTCTATTAGCCACTATATAACCACTGGACTGAAAATAAATCAAAAAAGTATAGCTACTACTTTTAGATTTTCTCACAGTATTTATCTGTGGAACCAAGTCAAACCAAATGTCCTACAATTCCAAGTGCTCGTCCAGGTGGGGGGTACCCAGTTCACAGATGATTATTTCGGGGGGTCGCGACCTGAAAAGGTTGAGAACCACTGCTTTATTGTTATTGCACCAAAGAATGCTGTGACGTTATGAGCTACATGCTCTTCCTCGGATGTTCAGCTTGTAACGTCGCAGCGTTCCTCAGTGCAATAAAGCATCTGTCGCATTGGAGCCTTAAGTTTGTGCAAGCGTTTATTTTTCTTCTCTTTATACTACTACTTCGGTTTGGGGATGTGCATGTGGATCACATGCACTTTTTCATCAGACTTTCTACAAAGGCGTGTTGATAACCTGATTCCATATATCTCGTCGACCTTTAACCCTCTATACCAAATGAATTTTCAGGGCAAGACCTCGACCTTGCGCGTGCAGACTCGGCACCCAGCCTGGTACGCTAGTCAAAATATGGCCCTTGAGGAAAATTTATTGGGGAACCCTGCTCTATACTAAGAAAACTTGGCCGTTGGCTATGTACTAGTACTTGGTCTGCTCTTTTCCCCCTCTACACTACACCTCTTTGCTGAAAATGGCCGATTTAGAATCACACAACGTGTACTTGTAAATCGGCTATTTTCGGCCAATGTTCTCCTCAGAATAGGGGTTCAAGTGGTTAATGTAAAAAAAAAATCCAATTGCACAAACATGTGGTTGCCCCCCTGTCTTAGGACCCCCCTGTTGAAGACTCATGGTCTTAACAGAAAAAGGCTTATAATTAGTCAGTTTTAACACATTGATCTCCTTCCTTCCTTCCTCCTCCTCCTCCTCCTCAGGGCTGGTCCAGATCCCAGTGAGCATGTACCAGACCGTGGTCACCAGCCTGGCCCAGGGCAACCGGCCGGTCCAGGTGGCCATGGCGCCCGTCGCTACGCGGATCGACAACACTGTAACGCTGGACGGACAGGCCGTGGAGGTGGTCACCCTGGAGCAGTAGTAGTGAGTAGTGACTGCTCACCTGGTTGGCTGGCGGCTGGACGTCGACGTCATTTTCCATTTGGACCCGACCAGGGGGTATCAAATGGACCCGTTAGCCGCTCTGTAACTCTTCAGTGTGTACAAACCGAACCAAAATGTGGTTCCATTTATACAATGTCTCGGTTATCATTTTACAGTGTAGATTTGGTGTTAGGGTTGGAAAACAAAAAAGGAAACTTTCGTATCAAATGGGAGTGGTTCTCAAAGCGGGGAGCCAGGGGTCCTTGGAGCGGTTCCAAGGGGTCCCCAGCAAAAGTAGTTGCTATAGCATCACAATCATTTTAACCTCCTTGGCACGGAAATGAGAATCACTGATTCTCTTTAGTTAGTTTAGTTAGCTTAGCTTACACACAGCTATGAGGCAATATTCCCTCTACTGTACATGGATTTAAAATGCATTTATTTTGCTGATCGTAATGATAATTTTGTAAATGTAAATCATGTAAATCAATGTAAATTAATGTAAAATGGAATTGAGTACCGGGAGAGGCTGAGCTCTATATATAAGATATTATATACAGTATGAATACAATCATACAACAGAATTAAATGAAATGGCATCCTCTGCTTTTTTCCTTGTATACGAAAAGCAGTCTCTCGGAAATCTGTACAAAGTTCTTTATTTTTATTTTTATGTACCGATACCATTTTAGCCCTCTCGAAACCGAATCCAATACTCATAACTTGCATATCGGGCGATACAGACTAGCAATCCGATGAGTGTGTAATTAAAAAAAAATACCTTGAGGGGGTTCCAAAGGGACCCTTACAGGTCTGTAACTCTGAGAGTGTACAAATGGAATGGTCCCTTTGGTTCTATTTGTACACTCTCAAGAGTTATGGTAATTCAAAAGGGTTGAGGACCACTGATCTAGTGATAAATATAAATGAAAAGGTCAGGCAGTATCGGCGGCTTTTCCGATACTGCTATCGGTTTCGGAACAACTATTTATCTTTCAACGTACTCGAGATAAATTCCGTATGGGGGGAAAGAAAAGTAAACGCAAGGAGGGGTTTCGCGCTCACACACATCGGAGATAACAGAGTTTCTTATAGGCCTAGACAGGAATGGACCCAACAGAATTTCTGAAAGAACACATGTGGAAACGAGGAGTAATGCAACCCCGATCTGCACCTTTGGTTCCATTTGTACACTCAGAGTTACAGAACCTGTAAAGGTCCGTTTTGAGCCCCGGATGGTCTGCTAACCTGACATTGAGGAGCAGTGACCTAACTGCTCCCATCGACTCCGCAGGAGGAAGGAGAAGGCACAACAAAATGGTCGCCTGGAGACTTTTTTTTTTCCCGCCATGGTCATCTCTGTACAATGTAAAATATATTTTTTGATGTACATCTTGCAGGGGAAATACAAAAGAATGGACAGATTTATCAATGCATTGTGTTTACTATGTAAAGATATTGTGTTTTTCTTTTATCATTTTTGGTAATTTAGCTGCATTTCCTAGATTTGTGATGTTGACAATTATTGTGTTACAAAGGTTAGAATATTTAGTATTTATTTCTTCACGCTTAACCCTTCTCTTAAAAACATAACGATGAACCAAAAACCCTGGAGACAAAAGCCACCACTGCTTTACCCCTTAGGTACCTGCCACTGCCTGTTGTCACTGTCCTTATGTCCCTGTCACTGTTCTTACGTTCCTGTCACTGTCCTTAGATCAGTGGTTCTCAAAGTGGGGGTCCAGTTTCAAATGGACCCCAGTTACAGGTCTGTAACTCTGTGAGCGTAGAAATGGACCCGTATGCTCAGTTATGGGGTGGTCGTTGAAATTAAATGATTTTGAGAACCACTGTCTACTTGGACACCTGTCCTTAGCCACACCCATCGTTCTACGTTGAACGAATCAGGCCTTTGGTTTGCCGTATAGTCCACGGACATGTCGTGATGTGTTGAAGACTCAGGATATAATTATTAGATGGCGTTTTCTACTGCTGGATTGCTGAGCTGACCGTTTTGTCTAGGTCAATTTATTTACTGGTTATTTGGTTGGCAGAGCCCCCCCTTGGATTATTTTTTTGAATTTGTATGTCACTTGCAGGAATGGGTGGTCTGCTTCGTTTTGTAAATCACATAACATATAAAATGTGTCGTATTTATGATGACGTTGACACAGGACAGTTCTTCAAATCTTATGAAAAGAGCAAATTGGTTGTCTCTTGAACCCTCTCACGTCACAGGTGTAATGAATCACCAAGCATCTGTGGATAAAACCTAATAAAATGACTGCTGTTGTTCACCTATCATGCCGTTTTGTCCTTGTGTTAACTGCCATTGTTACTAGGTGGGGATGTCATTTTTTTTTACTCAAGACGATATCACCATAAGTCCACGATATGATATTGTTTTGCTATTTATTTTTTATTATTTATACATTTCCATACTTTCCCTGCCAGCGATTAATACAATTATTAACGGTAGACCGCAAGCATTTTTCCAGTGCAACCCTTATTTTGAAGGACCCCGCTTTCGCTTTCAGAGCACACAGTCCTATCGTGACCATCACTACTTTGGCTATGGGCTGTCGAATAAAGGTTGTTTTGACCAGTGACGGTGAGGAAAGGAATCTGATAAAGGCATTTGAAAGGAACAGAAACAACAGCAAGTGGATGTGTGCGGCGATCAGGATGGACAGTTCATTTTCTGTTTATTTCATCACCTAGCAACCCAATGCTAATGTAAGTAGCATTGGGTGTAAGTAACCACTATAAAAGGACCATAAGACATATCTACGCCAATGACGGCAAAAGTGTTTTAATAGACACCAAAGCAAAGAAGAACATGGTCTAATCTAAGACTCCTTGGTTCTCGTCTTCAGCTTGCATCAGTTCACTGCGATCGTTTGGCGTAGATCTACGCCAATGGTGGAAAACAGTAGGATTTGAAATGACAGATCTACACCAAAAGCGGGGAATGTGATTATTAAGTATCTTTAAAAGCATCTACTTTTGAAAACGTTTTACTTTGAATACAAAAAGTGCCATAATAACCTTTTATATGCCAAGTCAACTTTATAATGTTTATAGACTTAATTTCCAGAGTAACATTTTTCTACAACATCAAATGGAACCTTAGAATTCCATAGACGTTCATATATCGTCTTTGCGCGGCGTTTCGAGCAAGTTGTGGATCTGCTACTTTTGATCCTTTTGTGTGATGCTGGAGTAGGATCAAGTAGGGCGTTCATTTACAAAAAAACAAAACAAAAACACAAAGTTTGAATAATGGAGATAATAGTTTTTCTGCCTGGCGAAAACAATATTCTCTCCATCTTGTACCCACCACCCCCCCCTTCACCACCACTCAGCCATGATGACAGACATGGGCCTGGTTACATCATAAGCTGTGTTGGCCCGCTGCCCCTCCCCCTGGCTCTAAAGCCTGGGATTTGCTAGTAGAGGCCTTCTGTTCAGTGTTGCCATGTCAGCTTATAAATTACTTTGGGGTTATTTTTCTGTGAAGGTGCATGTGTTTCTAAAGTGTATAGTTGCTTATTTGGGTTTGCTTAAATATTTTTGGTTAGGTAATTAAACCAGTGGTTCTCAATTATTTTCATGTCCTGTTCCCCAAAATGAATATGTATTTGTCCCTAAACCCCATCTGAGAATGTTTAGTGCCAGGGAGCAATATTCCACATTTAATTTCAAGTGTTTTTGGAAATGACAGATAGGCCTACAAGCTACGCATTTTGAACTTGCAGATCGTCTGTTTTGAAATTGCCGATGTATACTGCATATAATTCTCGAGACTGTTGACTCGCAAAAATAAATTCAAAGGAAAAGAGGGCGCTGTTTTTCCTTTATTTCATGACAATGGTTTCTCAGATTGATGGCGTATAGGTTTAAAGTGTGCATGTGGCCTATAATACAGGTTTTCCTAGACCTAGATGCTTATTTCTCTCGCAGAATCTGGCAACAGTGCTCCTGTTGCACAGAGAGGGAGAGAGAGGTCTTAATCCGTCAGGCGTCAGTGCATGCAGCTCTGGTCCAGATTACAGCAGGAGAAGCAGGTTACATTTTGCACGGAATTGAAACGTCTCGTTTCCTCCTTGTTTCATTTGTTTGCCCCCCTGCTGGCCTGGCCAGCACGACACACACACACCACGTGCATCCTTAACACCGTTGGCTTGCAATTCTGTCTTATTCTCGGAGGCTGGCCCTGGTTTAAGCAGGCCACCCTCCCCCCGCCCTCTCTAGCTATGCGTCTAGGTTTCAGGGATCATCAATGTGTCCGTAGCAAGACTCTTGGCCTTGTCCGTGGAACTGTTCTTTTACGTTTTCTACTGAGATTGTATCTAAGATAATAACTTAACTTGTTCTTTGAACTCTTCCACCTTTCCATCCAAAGTCCTATCAATTCGGCTAGCCTAGAGATTCCTGGGGGTCCACATCTCTGAGGACCTCTCCTGGACCCTCAACACCGCGTCTCTGGTCAAGGCGGCCCACCAGTGTCTCTTCTTTCTGAGGAGACTGAGGAAAGTACACCTATCTCCTCAGATACTGGGGAATTTCTACCGCTGTGCCATCGAGAGCATCCTCACGTACTGCACCACGGTCTGGTACGGAAACTGTACAGCCTCTGACCGGAAGGCACTGCAGAGGGTGGTGAAAACTGCCCAACGCATCACCGGAACATCTCTCCCTGTCATTAAGTCCATCTATGACAGTCGGTGCCCGAAGGAAGGCTCATAATATCATAAAAGACCCCTCTCACCCCAACCACAGTCTGTTTGCCCTCCTCCCCTCTGGGAGACGTTTTAGGAACCTTGGTTCCAAGTCCAGCAGACTTAGGAACAGCTTCTTCCCCTCCACTGTCATCTACCTAAACTCCTCATCCACTCCTCTCCCTCCTCCAGTGAAATACTTTTCGCTGTGCTGTACGACAAATTATAAATGTAATCTCTCTCATCTCTTCCCCTGGTTCACGGAAGTAATTTCTCTATGGAGAATAACATTGGGTCATCTTAAAATCGTTTCATATAAGCGTCCAAAAATAAACAAGCTGTCTCTGCGTTATTGTCAGGGAGGTGTCTCTGTATTGTTTGCGACCGTCAGTCATTCATAAATGAATCTAGCGAATATTTTACTAATTCAGTAGCAGTAACAATAGCGTCTCTGCAGTTAGTTGATTCTTCATATCCATATGAGTGCAGCGGCCTGGATGATTTGTTTATTTTTCAAACACACAATAAAAAGTACATGAACCCGTGGATTTGCGCCCTCTACCGATATTGACGTCAGACTTCAGTGCTCTATTAGTAGTAGTAGTAGTGCAGCTACAGTACATGTACAAGTTAGTACAATAATAATGAAAAGTAATACAGTACAAGGGTATAAAACAGTAGTGCAACAACGCATAATGTGTATTTTAGCTATGCAAAGACACGTTAGTTGATTTGGAGCAGCTACATGCATCGTTGCGCCTTTGCGACGTTATGTCGCTGGCTTCCTTTTAGACTGCATCGTTTAATCTGCCCTGTGTTGTGAACACAACATAAGACATTTAACCTCCTCAACCGTCAATACTTGACCTTTCTCTGTACTTGGTCCGCTCACAAAAGTGAAGATCCAAATTGTGATTGGCCAGAATGAGATGATGTATGATGATAAGAGCGCCCCTCACTTCACACGGGTGTGATTTTCTATTTCTTTTTTTGGGTAAAGTTCTCCTCAGAATAGGGATGCTGGGGTTCAAGTGGTTGATAATATATATAAAGTCCTATCACACAAAGATTTGGCAGCCCCCCTGTAGTAACGCTGACGACCCCCTAGGCTAGGGGTTCCGGACCCCTTGTTGAAGACCTGTTCAGTATGGTATTAAAATTACGTGCCTGCATTGCTTCTGCATTCAGGTCTGTTTACACAGAGGCCCCATATTACAGGTGACAGTGTGTTGTATGTAGCCGACATCAATACAACACCACGCCCAGTGAGTCATCATCTACTCCCAAACATCAAAGACTTCTGGGCCTGATTGGAAGCTTTTAAACAGCGGACAGGCTGTGGCGGTGAGGACGACAACAATATCTTTAGGAGTGGAACGTCACTGGACACAGAGGAGGCGACACGTATTGACCGAGGAGCCCCTGAGTGAGGCTTCAGTGACCCCGTCTCCACGGAGGGGGGGAGTGTGCGGGGACAGCGGGAGATAGAGGTTGGATGTTCTTGTTGCATGGAGTGTCCTGCAGGTCAGCTCGTGGGCAGAGCTTTAATCTCCACTAATCGTTTCTTAATACGCGTATCCCAGGACCCACATGCCCCCACCCCTGTCCCCCATCCCCATCCCCGCTTCTCTGCTTGGGGTCCGGACTGGAGGTCTGGAGTCCCCCCACTTTGCTCCGTGTACATGGGATAATCTCCCACGCCTTGTTCTTCTTAGCATGTGGGCTGGACTGGAGACACTGATTGAATCCGACCCTGCACGTCTGCACACAAGATGGTCTCTGTGACCCCCACCTATTTCACAGCATACTGTTAAAGGACCATGCTTCAAACGTTTTAAACCTGTTTTCATATAATTGGTCCTCACTAATGCTCATGATAATATGTGACCGTTACTGACCTATAGGCTAAGTCATTTAATTTCTTTAGATTTTCGTTTTTTCATGTCTTATGAAAGCAGGGAAATCATAGCTTCAAATTGACATTGGTCTCTAACATTACACCTAGCTACATGTTTAAGCATTTATTTCATATTTACATTTACGATTTCAGCTCTGACATTTATTTCAGACATGCTCTAGTAAGAGTCTGCCTGTACTATTATATTATATCCATTATATCTTTAGGAATAGAAAACCTGCCGTTTATTAGCTTGGATTCGCCATCGATGATGTCACTGATATAGGCGGGATTCCGAACTGTCCACAGCCCTCTGAGACACAGAGTGTTTAGACAGAAACTGTGTGATATTTGTGCATTATTGAGGACCAATTATATGAAGATTGTCCTTTAAGAGCGGTGATAGGATTGTGTGCTGAACTGTGGCAAACAATCTATTGGAGTGTTTCTCAAAGTGGGGTCCGACGGGGACCCCAGGGGAGTTATTGAGGGGGATCTACAAGCCCACAACAGTGTATGTGACACTTGATGAGCTTGAAGATCTGCCATATTCAAAGGATTTAGACACAAATCTCTCATGGCCAAATACAAATCATTTTTGGGGCTTGACATTATTTAGTTTGAGAACCAGAAAGATTCATAATCCAAATGTTGATGTTCCTTAAGAGATGTTATCTTCCTTCAGTGGTTCTCAACCTGTGAGTCGGGAGTTAGGACCCTCAGGGCGTCACACAATTCCACGTACCCAGATGACAGTATAGTGGCAATTTAAATGTTTTAATACCTAAAAAAGAAAAGAAAAAGACCATTACTGCATCAAAAGTAATCATCAAACTATATAAAAACAGGTCAAACATTGGCCGATATAAGAAATGCCAAGGCGTTTTGAGCTTGTCAGGCAGTTCAAATATGATTATTTTGTGGGGTCCAGTGCAGTTCAAGGACGATTATTGGGTGGGTGGGGGGGGGGGGGGGGTGAAAAAGTTGAGAACCAACATAATTGAATAATAAGTGATCGACTTGCAATGCAGTGCTTGTTGTCTTTCCGCCATCAACAAAAAGCTAATTGCTGATGATGATGCACACGGTCGGTCTCTCACAGGAACAGCGTTCTAATGATGGCCTTCCTTCTCACCTGCATGTCCACCTCCAGTCCAGACACTGCGTAAGAGCGACGGCTCTTAATCTCATTCCACTAATGCTCTGCAGCCCTGCATTAGAACACAACACAAGCACCGCTCTGTCTGAGTCCAACGCAAACCCTCCCAGAGAACCACTCACCACCGTGTGTGTGTGTGTGTGTGTGTGTGTGTGTGTGTGTGTGTGTGTGTGTGTGTGTGTGTGTGTGCGTGCGTGCGTGCGTGCGTGCGTGCGTGCGTGTGTGTGTGTGTGTGTGTGTGCGCGCGCGTGCGTGTGTGTAGGCCAAAGGGGGGCTGTGGGATAGAGAGGGGGGCTGAAAAATGCAGTGTAACCTGAGATTCTTGGCCCATCTGGAGAGGACAGGGGTTATCCTCCCACAATGCACTCTGCTGCAGAGAAGATCGTTACAGGGAATCTGACACAATGGACCAGCCTTTTTTTTTTAAGATTTTATTTGCATCACAGATATAGGAGTATTTGTACGATAAAACACAATGTGTTTTTTTGGGCAGGGGGAAAAAACATCACCAGGTGCACATCATACAAAGTAAAAGACAGGTTTCACCAGTTTATGTGCATGCACATCGCATTGTTAAAGCATGCTTTCATTTTGCATTAGGTAAACAGTTTGCATGTCAAATATGCGTGTTGTGTTCTGCAATTTGAGCCCACGACAATGGAAGTAAAGTCAATCTGAATCGGTTGCCTGTTTGTCAAGTGAACAACACTGAGCCCCTTTATGTCGGCTAGTCTGACGGTCTATCGCCTCAATCTCAGCACTTCCGTTCTCTTTCTGTTTTAATGGTCTCCTCCGTACAAAAGCAAGAAAAGGCCTAGTGCAGGTCCAATGACGAGGTCTGCGCAGATCAAATATAGCTAGCCCAGGGGCCAAAACCTGGTAACAATACAAATCATATTAGACACAGCTACAGCTAGTGTAGGGTATAAAGCAGGATTTATGCAAAGACAGATAAAGTGGTTTTAATCCCCATGTCACCTACATTAACAGACCCTGACCCAGATATATGGAGCTCAGCATGCAATGCAGCAGATTTCAGAGCCATACTGTAGATAGGGCTGTCTGTTGAGGCAAAACAACCATCTGAGAAACACTCTGTAAAACCCGGCATCCACCCTTTCCCTGAGCAGGTTTGGGAGAGAGAGAGAGGGGGGGGGGGGAGGGCGGGGGCTGCATTGAAAGAGAAGGGTGAAAGACGAAACCACTCGGTTTGCCAATTACGCCTGGGAGCCGAGAGAGGCACCCCCTGTTGGCTTTTTGGGCGAAGGCGGAATAGGGGACCCTTTATACCTTGTTTTTTTTTTTGGCGCGAGTCACGTGGCCGTCGAGTCCCCTGTCGCTGTCAGATTCACTGGAGTTCCTGGATTATGTTCCTCACCTGCTCTTACAGATGCGACCAGGAGAACATTCCACTTGTAGAGTAGTTATACGTCCAGACACCAACATATCGTCACTGTCGGCCTATATCCATATTCAAACTTTTTTCTTCATTTTTTTTAAATAATGAACGCCCTTACTTGATCACACAAAAGCACCAAAATGGCAGGTCAAAACCGTCTACTGTGAATATTATTTTTGCAATTTATATAGTGCCTTAATAGATATTTTTGCTGTTCTCTAGGGCTCTAGGCTGTATTATGGATTTTGTAAACCTAAATCTCGATATAATGCTTGATTATTGCCCAAGGTCACCTTGATTGAAGACACACCTATTCCAATTGGAGTAATTCACCTGTGTCCTCCTCCTCTATTATTACAGGTTCATTCTTGTTTGTGTCAATCCCTGGAGAAGACCTGTATCTGGTGGTGGAAATGTTGGTTTTGTACCACAGTCCACTACATGTTGTTGTCGTCGTGGCTAATTCAAGGTCAGTCCTTTTTTAACTACAGTTTCATATTGACCAATGATAACAGGAAACACTGCTGTAGTATTGTTGTATTGATTATGTCAGTACGTTTTGGTTCTAAATAAGAATTTGCACACTTTAGCTTCTCAGTCATGTACATCATGTAGCAGAGTGGCTCAGAGCCTCTGCCTGATGGCCTCAAAAGTCTAATATCTCCCCCGGTCCAGAGGGATATCCCTATGGTCTAGTGGTTAAGATGTTGGATGTTCACAAGGGAACCGAGTTCAAATCCCGGGCGTTATAGTAAAGAGAAGGCTGCACACTAAACTCACTTCATTCATTTGATCTGACGATCCCACCGAAGAAAACAGAGTGTCCTGGCTTCTCATGTGTTTATATTGTCAATGTTTTCTGTCAATCTTCCCAATGAGCAGCCTGCCTGTGACATCAAGCGGGAGGGATTAAGGCAGGCCATATATAAAACCGAATCGGGACACTTTCAGTGTCAACACTGTCAGTCATACTCTTTTGATCGACATGCTTGTCGATCGGCTATTTTTAGCTAAAGCTTTCCCCACAATAACAGAAAACACACTAGCATAGAGCCCTGTGGGACTCCGCTTTACCACTTTTTTTTGTGGTTAATTACCTTAATATGATTGTTCATGCTTTCTAGACAGCCATCGGTTTGTTTCCCCAATCAAACTTGACCAAAGGTTGTGAGATGTGCTGGAAATCTAAACCGCTAAGGAGTTTTCTTCTTTTAGGTTATGGAGCTTTGAGACTGGGGTGTGAAGGGGAGGAACATGTTTATCACCCCGCCCTTCCATCACCACCAGTCACTCACTCACTGACCTATGAAGCTCTTCAGTAGACGTCGATTCCCAAACCCAAATAAATATACTTCACATTATACAATATGTCATGAGCATGTTTAAAATAATATATATTGAGCACCGAAGTCTGACATCACTGCCGCTAGAGAGCGCTATCCCCAGGTCATGGCATTATTTTTTGTATTGGATTTCCCATAGGCGAATCTTAGATCGCGTCATATAAGAACTATGTTCTTATAAATAAACAAATCACCCTGGCAATTTTACTCATATGGATATGAAGCATCAACTGATTATTATTATTATAATAAACAAATTATCTAATTATATCTAAAGAATTATATCTAAAAAATAAATAAATAAAAATAAGGCCGTGACCCAGGGGTAGTGGGAGTGACATCGGGACTTTAGTACTCAAAAACAGACACAAAAACCTTTTTTTTCAAATTGATTTTGCTAAAATATATACTGTATTTTCGAACATTATTCTATATATTTTTTTTAAACACTGAAAGGCATTGGGCTTCGCTGGTGGACACTCGCAGGCAGTAGTTGGCAAGTCTAGAACCACCGGATCCAGCTACCTCACCAGTGTGAGTTCTACCATTGCCAAACACTGCCAGAGAGCTGCTTCAGACCTCTCTGAACCACTAGGAAGGCACAGGGGTCTTGATTTGTCACATGGAATTGAAATGATGATTCAAGGACTCTGCTCACGTCAGAGGACTTCAAGAGGAGGGCCAACGAAGCTCAGCATCATCGCTAGAAATGGAACTGGTCAAAAGACAGTAAAAGGGAAAGCAGACCCCCAATCGTTCTTCCGTGCATTTCCGTGTGAGACGTCACTGTTCGGCTAAAATTGCACAAGCATGGACAGGAACTTTCAGCAGAAGGTATTTAAACATGTGTCCAGATCTATTTAGTTCTCAGTTTGTCCCATCAGAAATAATGACGACCAGATTACAGTGTGCAGAAATGCATGGCGATGGTTGAAATCCAAAGGTGGTGTTATTGTTAACCAGCAGGATGAAAGTCTGTCTTGTCCTATATTGGCACTACACATAATTGCTCAAAGTATATACACAGAAGCAAAAATGTGCTAGTGCCAAAACAGGCAAAGAAGACAAGAAGCTGAGGTATCCGAATGCAACTGGGGTGAAGCTTACAGCAAGTACACCCAAGCAAGAGATGTGCAACTTAACCAAACCAAAGTCATTGCATCACTACCACCACACCCAGGAATCCTGGAGGGGATGAGGGCAGAGAGGGACAGTTGGACAGCCATCTTCTAGTGGTTCTTTCTCTGCTCTGTTTATGGCCCTATGGTAATTCACTGATTGTGTGCTTTCACAGTGAATTCTACCAGTGCCATACACAGAACAGGAGTCATCATAAGCGTCATCACCCCCTCGATCCCTCACAAGAGTCATAACCTTAAGAGGTCATCACCAAGAGGCATCATCACATCAGATTCAGGGTTATCATCCCCCCCAAGAGTCATTGTCACCTTAAGAGTCATCATCACCCCCGCAAGAGTCATCATCATCTCAGGACACAGGTTATTGATGACTCTTGATGAAGAGTCATCAATAACCTGTGTGCAAAATGGAACATTTCCATTTTGTACACTCTCAAGAGTTATAGACCTGTAAGGGTCCATTTGGAACCCCCCTTTAATCGTTAAAGGAAACCGGATTCATTAAAATCCTAAAGGATCCCAACCCTACCCCAGAGCCAGAGTCGTCACGACCATCACCACCACCAGTCACCACCACCCCAAAAGTCAGCATCACCACCACGACTCACCATCACCCCAAAAGTCACCACCACCACCACCCAGCCTGTTGGGCACAGAGAAGCTACGACCATGATTATAGAGAACGCAATGATCTGGATGAGGAAGATGGGACTGAGGGACTTCATGATCTGCATGGAAATCTCACACAACTGGAATGACGCAGCTCTATCAAAGATGTACCGCACTGCGGTGGACAGATGTTGGCTTTTATGTCACAGCATGGTAAACAGACTATAAATCTACTTCCTTGTCTAATTACTCACCAGTCACAGCTAATCATCTGTGGCGCTACATTTTTCATTTGACTACAAATCATTCTGACCATTCAGTCATTATTAGTTAATAAGTACGGTATGTAACACGTCAAATAATTTACTGTTATTTTATATCTTTGGTGAAAATATAGATCCAGATTTCAGTTTAATTGAAAGCTTTCGCAACACAGGAAGTGTGACTGGATTGTTCTGCAAAATGGCACTACGCAGAAACTCACCTCTAACAAATATCCTTTACCTTTCTCAAAATAATTGACTACGGTAAGCTATACACTAATGTATTTACTCGAGTAGACAAACTATACAGCTGATAATAAAAGCCTCACAATACATCTCTACAGACCAGCTGTGATGGTAGTCCTTGACCAGTGGTGCTCAAGCGACCCTGGCTGCCCGGCATGTGCTGATATTGTCTAAAGTTTAGACACTAAACTTGAGAACACTACTGTCACACTCTTCCTTCATGGCCTCGATGACATCAACCTATACCTCTCCTTGTCTTTTTAATGTCACCGTTTTTTTTTGTCAATTCTGCATTACTTGTTAATTGTTTTGTTGGGGCGTTCACTGCAGCATGTGCTGCAGAAAGGCCATTGTATGTTCCTACACATACATACATGCAAAATTCATAAAATGAATGACATTCTGAATTCTAAACCTACAATTTACTGATAGAAGGGTAAGAAGAAACCTCCCTTGGCTTTCATTTTATATGACCATGAAAATTTGTCGAGCCCTTCTCTGCTGACGTGCCGACAGAGGAAATATATAAAAACATATTGAATTCTGAAGCATTTTCATGTTAACAAATGCATGGGCAACCTAATAGCCTCTAAACTCTAAATCATTAGTTAATGCCATAGACAGTGGAGGCTGTAACAACGTCACGCCACCACATGCACTAACCAAACACTCACCCAAGAAAATGGCCGCCGTCAGAGCACACTGCAATGAAAACGTGAGTTGCTGACTTTGTGATGACATTCATTTACAGAACGCCCACAAATACTAATCTATAGTTCATATTTATTCCTGACAGATTCTATTGACGAGACCAATTCTGCATCAGCTCAATGTCAGTGCACTGTAAAGAATTTTTCTATGCAAATTATACGTCCAAGTGATTGGTATAACCTTCAATCCATTGTCTGACCTATTTAGACAAACCAGTAAATAATATACAAGATCTTCTTTGTTTTCAAACATCTCTCTGACAGCATTGACAGCATGCAGCCTTCTCTACCTTGCAGCAAAATCCTCAGTGTTAATTCATCCATAAGCTCAGTGAGTGTACAAATTAAACCAAATTGATTCGTTTATAAAGGTCCATTTGGATAATCCACAAGCTGTCAGCACGTCACTTCGTGTCACGCTGACAGCTTGTACATCTGCTATTCTTGAAAAAAAAAGAAAAAGAGGTTAAGAAAGTACGAGAACTATTGTGATTTTAGAAGGCATTTTGTAGAATCGTGGTCGTGGTCTTATTGGGTTCATTTGTATACACTGAGTTAAGATCATCACTGAGGATTTGGCTGTGCAGTTGATGGCTCCTGGCTTCAGCCACACCCTGCATGGTTGCAAGTCCAGCAGAGCTCCATCCATTGATTTGCTCTGATGATCAAACCATGAACTAAGTGATTCCCTCAGACACACAAATGGCTCCCCGAGCAAGAACTCCCATCGCCATTTCCTGCACAAATCAATAAGCACTAAAAAGCCAAGTTGAAAAGAACCTGCAGTGTCTTTTAAGACCTGAGGCCGATTCTATACAAAATTACTTCT
Source organism: Protomyctophum parallelum (assembly GCF_964188405.1). Classification (NCBI taxonomy): domain Eukaryota; kingdom Metazoa; phylum Chordata; class Actinopteri; order Myctophiformes; family Myctophidae; genus Protomyctophum; species Protomyctophum parallelum. Next base: position 13,127,900 of record NC_139714.1, read on the forward strand.
AAATCAGGAGATTGCATACTTTCAAGATTTTTCGAAAATGTTTAAAACAAATTAGCAGATGCAAATAGCAAATAGCTCGAATAACCAACGCTAAAATGTCTGTCTGTCTGTCTGTTTGTTATTGGATATATATATATATATATATATATATATATATATATATATATAGCAGCAATGGCACTCCTATGTGCCTTGGCACCTTCATTCAGTTAAGTAATGTATTTAGCCTATTGTTCTGCCATAAAAAAATAAAAAAATGATATGTATATTATTGTATGTTATAGGCATATTATGTATAATATGCCTATAACATTTGTCTAGAGCCTACTACAGAACATGAGTGACATAAATAGCCTAAGCCTATACTGTGTTATAAACCGTTTGTAAATAATAATTTCACCCAGTGGCTCAATGCCTTTCATCATCAAAGGCAGCTGTCACAATACAATCCCACCTGCAATTAGCCATGGGAGCTTGTTATTACATTGTAGAAATAATTGATATTATTCAACTTTTTTTTTTAAATAATATACTTTTTTCCCCATTACATTTTGTTCTGCAGCCAATTGAACTGTGGCGGCAATGCACATGGGCCAACTATCCTGATTAACAATCATGTCCATCATCATTCTTACAGGATTCCCCATACAGTACAGACACATTCATATATTATATCTATAGATATCTATAGAAATGAATTGTGTCCTAGCAGTACAGGCCTCGTATAAGTAACTATAGGTCAGCACTGCAGTCGTTTATTTAACGCTCGCTCTGCCAAAGCCACTTCAGTTAATCGCATTTGTCTGAACACAGGTCCTCAACTTGAAGGTTATTTCAGGAGGATTTGGCAAAATGTCGTCGAGGCCTTACAAGGCGATTTGAATTAATAATAAGCAAAGCAGTAGTTGTATATAGGTCTATACGTTTAGCCTAAACAGGAAAAGAAAGACTAATTACGGTAATTATATAGGCTATGTTGTGGTTAAATACAATTAGGCTATTGGCCATACAACAATGCAATATTAGAATACATTTAAATACACTTATTTGATCATTAATTTGCATGCATCGGGGTAAGCCTACCACAATGAGCAGGTGCATAAAATCTGGGAAAGCATCTGTGTGTCATTTTAGATTTTTAGATTATATTTTTAGTGTTGCTTGGCTATTCAAACAATTAATGCTTTTATCTTGAGATCTTCTATTTCTTTATTTGATCTTGATAGTCGAGTATGCTACTGCAGGTTTATTAGAAGGCATTTGTACATATAACCAGCCTCTCAGGTCTTAATGGGTTAATCCTATACACCTGCCATAGGCTAGCCTCGACCATCTAAAATCTATACAGCATAGTCTCATATAAAAAAATAGCACGATGTTGTTGAATCAAAACATTTTTAAATTGGTTTTAGTTTGTTTTTTTACTCTTGTAAAACAACAAATTCAGAAGGTTCTTTTGCACAAACTGGATCAAGGTCGCTTTCTCATTCTCACTAAAACCCAAACATTAGTTTGCTTTAACATTAAATGCGATAAAAAGGTATATAATCTATAAGCCTACTCATGGTCATAATATTATTATTAATATTATTTCTTATCCTACCTGTTGCCGACGCGGGGGGTTCCATGCATTCCGTACAGATATGTTTTAAATATCAAGAAAAGCTTCAAATATGTATAGCCTATTTTAACCCAATCTTTTCCGTCACAGAGTCCAGCACCTTGCGTCTATTATATAGCCACGTTCTGAATTTATTTAGATAATGCTCGTCTAAAAAAAGCCTAAAAGTGTGTATTATACGACACTTTAACGGTTTAATAACTGGCTTTTCTCGTTACACGCAAGACCAAAAGAGAGCGAGCGAGAGAGAGAGAGAAATTACCCCAAATCTATGTCCCTCCTGTCCTGCAGGACTCACACTGCAGAACTACAATGAAACAAAGAACATCCAGTCGGCTCTCCTGAACTTCCTGAGTATCAGATGTCACTTTGAGTTGAGCCTCTCTCTGTGTTCTCTCCTGAACCAACCCCACATATTTTACCTGCAGCGCGGAGCAGACCCTCCTCCATGCAGACCAGGTGCGCAGCGGCAGAGCAGAGCACACATTCACAGCCTCCCCAAAACGGCCTCTATGGTCCCGCTGTGTCCCAAACAAGTGGGTCGGGAGTTGAGTGGAGTGGCGGGACCTGCATGTTTGGGGTCGCGCACCAATTTGTATATGCATGGATCACGAGAAAATATCCCTCTTTTATTTTCTCGTTTGCCCAAAAATATATATTATATTTTACTTTTTTTTTTGAAAATAGCAGATCTACAAGCTCACAACGCAGCGTGAAGCAACACCGTGTGAGCGTGTAGATCTGCTATTTTCACTAGTTTGGGTCCCATGCAGGCAGACGCCTTAATTTCTCTATAGAGTCCGTCTCTGCCTTCTGTATGTGCGTCTCCTCCTTGCTTGCGCGGCTTGTGAGTAACAAGGATTTGCCGGTTTGGAAAAGAGAATTAGTTTGTTGTAAGCATCTTACCCCATGGTGCCTGGTCGGTGCCAAAGAAGAAAATAATCCAGCCCGCGCCTCTCATGTCTGTCTGTCTGTCTGTGAGTGTGTGTGTGTGTGTGTGTGTGTGTGTGTGTGTGTGTGTCTGTCTGTGTGTCTGTCTGTCTGTCTGTCTGTCTGTCTGTCTGTCTGTCTGTCTGTCTGTCTGTCTGTCTCCTGTTTTGCGGTGTCACTGCATGGTGACTATAGTGGCCCCCATGGGTGCATGCCGTTTCTTTTTTTCCCTTCTTTTTTTTTTTTAAAGGTGGAGCTCATTGGAGGCAAGGAAAAAAAACGTCTAAAATTCCTGTGATCCTGCGCATGTCGCTTGCCGAGGATTAATAATAGACCGCCGCCTAATAATAAATAAGCAGCAAGTAGGCCTAATACAAAATATTACGGCCTTAAAGTAACATTTCCCTCCGTATTTTCTGTCATATTATTCAAATTATAATAGTCGATAACGTTTGTTTATATATTAAAACTAAGGAAAAAAAGAAGGAAAAAAAAGAGTCCGGAGCCTGGAGCCCTATTTTCTATTTCAGTTTGCAGGCAGTTGTAGAAGGCCTGGTGCAGTTTTTATCCCATGATGTTACACCACCGACAAAATGCACTGGAGAGAGAGAGAGAGAGAGAGAGAGAGAGAGAGAGAGAGAGAGAGAGAGAGAGAGAGAGAGAGAGATGTAGGCATACCGGTATAGGCAGGCTAGAAATTAAGAGATATATAGACAATTTCTGCTGCTTCCTCCCAACCCCATCCATCCATCCATTCATCCATCCGGGATTAGTTTGAACAGGCTGTCGTTCTGTTGAGCTGTGCAGAAATACTGCAGGATCAAATGACCAAGTCCAGATGGTCCAATGATTACCAACAATTCAAACGGTGCATTTCATAGAACAACCCGACCCCGTATAGTGGTGGCGGGTCCTCCACACTTATTTAACATGTGTAGGCTACTGTCCTTAATAATATAGCGCCTTTATTATGCAAAACCAGAATATAGGCTATATTTGACCCATGCCCATTTAAAATAAAACACAGTTTATTGTCTGACAACAAATCAAACCGTTTATCTCCCTATAATCCCAAATAACCACTTGAAACCCCACACTTTGACCGGTGTCTCACAGGGGTCACCATGCTCCCCTTCCCTTCTCCCCAGGCTATAGCCTATCCAGGGCCCTATCTTGCGCCACCCCTTAACCCTTATCCTTAAACTCTGTGCCATTTGTTTTGTTACTATTTTAAAACATTTTAAAATAGTTCAATTAGCCGATCTACATCGAATGTTGAACCCATGTCTGCACTCTGCAGCCAGGCCTGCTTGGCCATTGGGTGACATTCACACACACGCGGAATGCATGCATGCGTAAAACCATATATACAACCTGAGGTGGACATGCTGACATCCCTGTAGCATCACTGTGTGAGTCCTCCTCGTCCTTTAGACATGGCCCAATCCACCCGAACCCCAATGCGTCATCCTCTGGTCTGCGCACGGATCCGATCCGAACCCAATGCGTCCGCCGCTGCTCTATACGCGTTTTACGCACAGAGCTCCGCGGGCTCCGAGCCTCCGACTGAACCAAACACCCACAGCAGCGCGGAGACGCACCTGTAACGACATGTCGCCAGGTGTGATGGCCTAACTGTGAACTGAATGCCTACTATATATATGTTGGCCGACTTCTACCCATGCTCCTCTCCGGTGGTCAGTCAGTCATTTACCGGCTGTTGATAATTAGTCAGATAACTGCTGCGTGGAAAAAAGAGAGAGAGAGAGAGAATCGTCCAATATTTAGAAGTGACGTTGAATGGCGTTGGAGGTTGCCTGGGGTTTGGGTTACAGGCCTTTTCAGTGTGAATAGCGACAGTGAAATGGATCCCTCGGTGACACCACGCCGCGGTAGACAGCGTGGAGAGGAGAGAGACTAGGCCCGCGGGGCTGAAGCCTCTCTCCTCCTTGGTTTCCACCTGGAAAAGTTGCAACCCGAGCCGCGGATCATCTGTGAAGAGGAGATGAGTAGACCGCGATGAATATTTAAAATGCTCATTTGGTTGTGTGTGTTCTTCTATCCGTTGCCCCGGGCCGGCCGTTCCAGATGCATGACGCTCTGAAGGCCTGGCCCGTCGACGGTACCACCTGCCAACACTGGTGTCAAATGTACAGAGGAGCGTCTACTCTATAGCCTACACATACACTGGACACTGAATTAAATAATAATGTAGGGACCTACTATACTCTAGTCTATACTATAATACTATAATGGCTTCATGCATGGTAGACATATAGGATTCTGACTATAGCCTATACCAAATCAATGTAAAATTGATGGAAAAGTCCAACAAAATTATAATTGGGAAACGGTCTTAAAGTTATGTAAAGGCCTATTATTATAACAATGGACATTTCACAATTAAGCTCTAATGTTTCTATAGCCTATACCGTTAGGCTATCACCTTGAATGCACTAAAATATATAGGCTACAAGCCTACACGTCGCCAACATATTAGCGACTTAATTTAGAAGATTTCGGAAACGTAGGGTATACTGTATCTCTGTAGAGGGCATAGGCTATATATTCTTGCACCTGCACACGTGTTTTATTGTTTTTTTTCCCATTTGTTTTAAATAGAGGATACTGTAACACTGCAAAACATAGCCATTAGGCCTATACTGTATACTGTATAGCCTAACAGGTTCTGCGAAAATACAGCATTTATTGGATTTATGGAAGCTCAGGCTTTAATACCAATTAAATATTTGATTGAATGTAGTCTATATGCCTAAAGGGGAAAAAACCCTGAGGTCTAAAATGAGGGGTTTATAGTTTAACCTACATCGTGGGCTTGCTTTAATTGACATGAAATAGCGGTTTGATAGCAGCAGGGCAGTAGGCCACTGGAATGAAGGCCGTTTCTGGTCACGCAATCCAGTGTGCAATCCGGCATCCCGAGTGCCGGGGATTATTTTAGATTAGGATTATCGAGGAACGCCAGAATGAATGCAGCATTGCAGCATCACCCACCCAGGTCCTCCCAGGAGTAATGGTGGAAACTATAACCACGAAGTACATTTACTCAAGTATATAGACTCAAATTTAAGAACCATTTTGAGTTTTAGGTATACAGAATATTTGAAAATGTCAGTCATTTCTACACCACTCCACTACATCTCAAAGGCAAATATGCCTATATATATTCACAATTATTTGAAAATATATTTTTTTAGAAAAGAAAAAGGCAGAAATAAAGAAAAACTATATGATTGGAAGAATATAAGGCCTTTTGCTGTAAAGTTATATATGTATATCAGCTAGCGAATATTTATTTTAGGATTTTTTAGAGATGATCAATCTAAATGGATAATCTGTCAAACTAATATCAAGCCACTTTAAGCATGTTTGAACCTCTTGGCATAGGCCTATTTATTTTACGCTGTCATAAAAAGGAAAAAACTTAAAACTTAAAATATTGGCATAATATTTGGATATCTAAAATTAAATTGTAGGATATATTAATTACCCCCCCCCCCCCCCTACTTTATTAACAGTTTATGGTACAGTGTACAAAGCCCAGAGGGCTTGTTTCCATTGTGGACCTGTGTATTCAATTTGTCATTTCATGATTCTTCATTTCATAATTTCATGAAGAATTTAAATTCTGACTCGACTGCAAAATAATAAACGTATCAAATCAACGTCAGTCAATTCAGTTGATTCACTGTACTAGCAGTTTTAGTTTATTGTGAATATGATTCACTAATGGATGGCTATTGCATTGCATGTGGGTGGCTATACACCATATAAACCTAGCAGGCAGCATCCCTCTTCATGTTCTGCAGTGCCATGTTAATCAGCAGGCCATCTATTAGTAAAGAGACCCGGATCACTGGTGTCTGTGAAACAGAGCTTGTAACCTGAGAGTGCATCATCCCTTGGCTGCCTCACAGACACAGACCCAGTGTGAAGCAACCACATGGGGATCACTGGTTCTCTCAACCTTTTCTGGAGTTTTCAGGGCCCACATGTGTTCACGGCCCATCTGACCACTTCACACTGCAGCCCAACGGTTATGAACTTATGATCAATCAATTGATTGGGTTCTGGCTCGGATCAATGGAACGAACGTGGGATATACTTTATATTAGTATTATAATTGGTATCACAAAGTCTCCTGCATGCTGACATTTTTACCCATGAGATAAAGAACCTGACTGCTTGCTCAGGGAATAAATTGGGTCAAAACTCGTGTCAAATCAGAAACAGGATCGTGTCAAAGGTCATGTCTCACCAGACACAGTTGTTGTATACGGTAAGTTATATTGGAGAGGAAATCTTGAAAGAAGGTTTAATGGCCGAACCGTTACTGTCTTACTCTGCATCCTAAAATATTGGTACTATTTCCTCTCCAGTTTATTCTCCCACGGACAAGGACTTTGGTGTGCATTAGCATCCTTGTGCATAGTATAAGTTATATTAAAAGTATACGGTGCCGCTTTAATTTATCTCTGTCAGTGTACAGCCACGATAATCATGACATTTAATTTTCACATTTCCAATCTGGTTTCAGAACATCCCATTCCACTGACACATGCCTACTGTTCTTGAACGACTACATCAAACGCGAGGTAGACTCGGGCAAATACTGCGGCATGGTCATGTTGGACCTTCAAAAAGCGTTTGATACCGTAAACCATTTAATACTACTAGACAAACTGGAGGCGATAGGTTTTGATAGTACATCAGTAAGTTGGATGAAATCCTACCTGGAGGAAAGAGAACAGACGGTAGACATAAACGGAGCTATGTCTTCCCCCCTTCCAGTGAGCTGTGGGGTTCCCCAAGGAAGAATACTAGGGCCATTACTATTTTTACTTTACATTAATGATATGAGTGCCGCCTGTGATTGCAAATTGTTCCTGTTTGCAGATGACTCGGCGCTCCTGATATCGGGAGAAGATAAAACTCAGGTTGAGGAGATGCTCAGTTCGGAACTCAGCAAAATCAGAATTTGGCTTACGGATAACAAACTCTCATTACATCTGGGTAAAACAGAATCTATTCTCTTTGGGTCTAACCACTCCCTTAGTAGGGTAAATGATTTCAGTGTCAGAATTGACGATATTATAATTACTAGTAAAAAAGAGATTACATATCTGGGCTGTATCCTGGACAACAAGCTGACAGGTGAAGGCATGGCAACAAGGGCGATCAAAAAAGTAAACCAAAGGACAAGATTCTTGGGGAGAATCTCCTCCTTTGTAAACAAGAGGGCTCTCAGGACATTAGCTGGAGCTCTTATTCAGCCCATATTTGACTACGCCTGTACCTCCTGGTTCTCGAACATCTCAAGGTCACAAAAAATTAAGCTTCAAACCTCCCAAAACAAACTAATTCGACTCCTCCTAGGCCTAGAGCCCATGACCCACCTTTATGCAACACATTTTGATGGCATAGGATGGCTCCGGGTAGAAGACAGAGTCAAGCAGTTGAAAATGGGGCTGACTTTCAAAATAGTAAATTCAGCCCTGCCCTCTGTGCCCTCAGTCCCCATTTACTTAACCGATTACCTCACAAAGGTGAGCAACTCTCACAGCCACAACACTAGAGGGAGTATAAATAATGATCTGGTGCCACCCACTTATAGAACAAATAAGGGTAAATTCACTTTCCACAGCACTGCCACTCAGGTGTGGAACGCCCTGCCCCCTTCCCTCAAAACAAACAAATCACTGGCTTCCTTTAAAACCGGGCTGAAAAATCACCTAGCAATGTCAGCGGGTCAAAAGGAGAGAAGATGACTGCCCAATCTCCCTATACCCCCCCCCCCCTCCGAACGATTTATTTGGTATTTAGATTTTTTTAGATTTTTTTGGTATACTTACACCTGTAAATAATTTTCATGTTTTTTTAGGTATCTTCAATTAATGTCATCATTGTATTGTGAATGAATGCATTGGGACCCGAATGGAAACAAGACCGCAAGGTCTTTTTTCGGTGCTATCCTTTTGGATAAATGTGCTTTTGACTGTACCATGTACGGTTTTTGCATTTGATATTGTCTAATAAAATAATCAATCAATCAATCAAAGGCCTATACCATCCCTATATCGTTCCCTCCCGTGTATTAGAAAAATCCAGAGAAGAACAGCTGTGATCCATCCGCATGACCCAGAAGTAATAATTCGAGCCAGGTTCGTGGCCGTGTTCTAGCGATAGAACCATTGATATGGTAACCGGGAGCTCGAATCAATGTTTTATTACTCTCACAGCATCGTACTTTACAACATTCTGAGCCCTAAAGCCACTAAAGACTGCGTGAGTTTTGGGATTTGGGCTGTTTCTACCATGGAAGCTAACGGTGGCTACTGGCTGCGACGGAAGCTAAAATCCAGTAAAGATATTATTATTCTGGATTTGTTTTATCAAATCTCTTGTTCTTGTAAATGGCAAAGGAGGGTTTAATAGCTTTCCACAACATATCTCGAGAATAGGGCATGGATTGTGCTAATAATAACAACATATTGTGGAATAATATTATGTTAGAATCTTTATAAAAATCACACCCGCGTGAAGTGAGGGGCACTCTTATCATCGTACATCATCATGAAAACTGGCCAATCAGAATGCCTGTTGCCTCAAATTTACGTCATATTTGGCGGACATTTGACCTAATTTCTTCTTTCATTGTCAATGGCAAATATTGAGACGTGTGGGGTCAAAAGCTGTATATATAACAAAAAAAACAAAAAAAAAACAACAACATTGCTATGGCTATAACTAACATATCTTCTATGTAAAATGCCTGATACGGTCACGGTCAGTGCGTGGACTGGAGCATGGACTGGAGCATCATTCTGCAGGCCTCTGTGTATTGTAATGCCCCTTAGAGGTCACCTGACCACTCTGCTCAGTGTGGTCCAATCAGACGGTGGCGGGGCGGTTTGGGCATTACGTCATGGAGGGCTGCAGTTCATCTCGTTGACCAACGCACTGCGGATAAAGTAAAACCTCTAAATATTTCATTGAGGAGCTCAGGTTGCTGGAGACTTCTAGAGGTCATGACGGGGAAGAGACATGGAGCCACCTCTCCTCTCTGCTCTCTCTATCCATTTTCTGTCTCATCCCCCACCCTCTCTCTCTCTCTCTCTCTCTCTCTTCTCATCTCTCTCTATCTTCTCATCTCTCTCTATCTCCGTCAATTCTCTCTCCTCTCGTCTCCTCTCTGCTGTCTCTCCTCTTCTCTTTTGTGTATTTCTCTCTCTCCTCTCTTACTTTGGAAATGTAAACTTATGTTTTCTCATGCCAATAAAGCTCATTTGAATTGAAATTGATTGATATTACACAATTTTTAAAGTAAAAAATTATAAAGTAAATTTTACAGGACATGAAACAACATAACTCGAACAAATGGCTTTATGATTCCTGTAAAATAGTTCCTTTGATGATATAGAATATAGATGGTATAGAATAGACAAACCAAAGTTTTGCAATTATGCAGATTTATTCTTCTTGCAAGTTCATTCAAAAATATACTGTTCGTGTTCGGTTCAAAAAAAGATCATTCAATAAAAACAAAAACAATAAACTTACATACCGGTAATTCAAAGCACAAGTCTCTAGAGTCTAGAGTAGACCTATACCTTTTGATGAGGGTATAATATACCCTCATCAAAAGGTATAGGTGCTTAAATCAGCCTGGTTAATAGTCTGACACTACTGACTGTATTCTAAGGGTAGAGCTATCCGCAGCATTTTCTTTTTTTTTAAGATATTTTTTTGCGGCTTACGCCTTTTTATTGATTTTTGAAGGGACAGACTGTAGGCTGACAGGAAACGAGAGAGAGATGGGGGGATGACATGCAGTAAGGGCCGTGTCGGGTCCGGGAGTCGAACCCGCGGCACACTGCGACTGGATTACCAGTCCGGTGCCCAGACCGTTACGCTACGGCCTGGGCCCTAACCTCAGTCTTAACCGGATACGTAACAACATCATATCAGTATTAACCAGCCACGTAAGTCCCCTAACCTCATATCAGTTTTAACCAGCCACAAACTCAGTTGACAACGCGCAGCCGTGATCAACCGCACACAATGCAGCCTACTGAGATCTGGTAGATCCCTTTCAATGCATTGATGGCATTCAAAACGGTCTACTACCTGAAATGCCTTTACATTTAGGGACAAACCAACTAATAGCCTTAGCAAAAGGACATGACATCACCTTTAAATTCAAACGACATAAACAAAGAAAACAATTCAAAACCACCTGGTAAATTATTACCATACACAAGGTAAGTATTCTGCCTGTTTTAGCAACATCACTCTTTGTATGGACAATACGCAGTTTCAAATGAAATGCAAACTCCCCTGTCAAGTGGTATGTTCCAATACATTCCCTCCCTATAAAAGGAGCCCTGGAGTCATGTTTGATTCTTTTAGGAGGATCAGACCAGTAACAGGAAGTAAGTATGTGTTGGGCAATTCAATTAAACCAATACATCTATATGTTTCAAGCAACTTAGCTATTGTCTGTGTATAATTGGTAACCTGAAATGAATGTCAAATGCAATTTAACCTGGTCAGTATAGTGAAAACAAACTCCCTGAATACACATGTAACTATAGCATACAATGTAGCATTCAAATTGTTGGTGCTGACCATGAGGCTATAGCAAGACAGTAAAGGTAATGGTGATTATTCTGCAGCATAAAATACTGGTAATGAGTAGAATGCATATTATGATCAGAAAATATTATATGTAGCCAGGAAAAATAAATCATTGAACATGAAATGATTGCTTGAAAAACATATATGTGGGAAAAGCAGTCTGTCTTTACCACAATTACCCTGTGAGCAGGAGTCACATGTTCACATGATGTAACATATTCGGTTTGTCTCATCTTGTGGAAGGGAAACTAAATGAATAGGCCTACTCAGACTGTATGAATGTATGAACGTGTGAAGGTTTTATGAATGTACAGTATGGATGTATGAATGAGTGAATGTTTGAATGTATGTAAATGCCACTACCAGAACTTTAGGGCTCTCCATAAGATCATAATTTAGTTTATTAAAGATTAGAATTCTCCTATATTCTCTCATTGGGTGTTCTAGCAGTGTTTAGCAATAATTAAACTGTTCCTCATTTAGCTGGGGACTCTGGAACCTCCTCAAGGATGCCTTTCGGCACCCTCTGTTACCTTTTTTGAAGTTTGGACGCGGCACCCTAGGGTCCCTGACGGCTTATTCCGCCCTCCATAGGATGCAGATGTACATACTCTGTTCACGGAGAGCGGCGGTGCCGCTTGAGTGTTGGTGAGATGTTTTAAAGATGCATAACACTATATAGGAGACAACGGAAACGTGTACGAAACCGCATTAACTGCAGATGCCGTTGTATATTTTTAATGTTTTAAAAACAACGTTGGCTTCTCTGAAATGCTCACTTCCCATGTCCCGCCTCCCACGACACAACAGCAGTATAAACATCCTGTATGTACACGGTCGGCCAATCAGAGGCAGTAACTAGGACGTGCAGCAGTGCAGTTAGCCAGTCTGTGCGGGAGGCGGTACAAGTCTATAAGTGAGGAAGAGATCATTTCAGAGAGGCCAAAATTTCAAAAAAAGATAAAAAAGACTTAATGCCATCGGCGGTTAATGCGGTTTCGTACACGTTTCCGTTGTCTCCCATCTTTGAAACATCTCACTAACACTCAAGCGGCGCCGCCGCTCTCCGTGAACAGAGTGTACATCTGCATCCTATGGAGGGCAGAATAAGCTGTCGGGGACCCTAGGGTGCCGTGTCCAAACTACAGAAAAGGTAACCGAGGGTGCCGAAAGGGGCTAGGGGTGACCCAGGACCTCTGCACTGAATCATTATACTTGCATACATTCTACATGTGTCAACATGCAGTATGTAACCAACATTCATCTGATAACATACTTATCTACTGTATCTAAACAGGAAATGAGTAGTGATACAAGGAAGTAATTACAATTCAGGCATTTAGCAGATGCTCTTAATCCAGAACAATTTACATTCAGCAAGGTAGAAACATGAGGTAAAATGTGTAGAAATAGTAATCTAGGATCATAGGTAAACCAATCGTCAGTATAATATCAAAAATAGTTTGTACATTGAAAAATATACGTAAGATTCTAAATTATATAAATATAAAAACATTTTGTGTCTCAAAAGAAACTGAGTAGTATTACATTGACAAGTAATGCAATGCCTCATTATTGGCGTCATAATAAAATGGAATAGGAACAGAGCAGATTGTCGCTTGAAAGATTATTTTATTTTTTTCAGGGAGAGATTAATCAGCCTTATGTCACCACACAGCATTTATGTTCTCAGGCAGAAGCCTTTAGAGTTTAGATGAAGTGGCTCCCTCTTCTGGTCAATGTTAAACCTGCAGACGAGGCCATTGCGTGTGAAGGCTGACCTTATGGCAAGGTCAGTATGGTGACTGGTCACGTCCAGACATGTCCGGTCAATCATTTGTAAACCGGATACAGATTCAATCATAAATTGTGCCCGTCAGGCTAAAGCAGAACGTAAACTTAATCAATGTTATGCCTTACCTGTTACAGGTAAGGCAAGTTACAGGTAAGGCACCATTCTATTTTTATGGCACATTTAAAAAAAATCACACTTGTGTGAAGTGAGCGGCACTCTTACATCATCATACATCATCACATTCCGGCCAATCACTTTTGGAGTGTGGGGTACACACAGACACACAAAGCTGCAGGCATAGGAGGGGCTAGCACCCCTCAGCAACAAGGCACTTTACGTAAATGTACTTTACACAGGGTGCATGAAACAAAATCGGTAAAAGAAACTACAAAAAGAAAAGTGACTCAATCAAAGGCAGTGGCAAACAGAAAGGTTTTCCGGGAGTTTATTCCAGATATATATGCATAGAAACTAAATGCTGCTTCCCTATGCTTTTTTTGTGGTTGTAGGAACATAAAGCAGACCTTTCCCAGGCGATCTGAGAGGTCTGGATGGCTTCTGATATTATACAAGATCAGAAATGTATTTTCACCCTAATCATTTAAAGCTTTATATACAAACAGTGTTTTGAAATGAATTATTGACACACAGGGAGCCAGTGTGAGGATTTAAGAACTGGAGTGACAGTCACATGTAAACATGTCATGTGATGCTACAATAAAGTAAATTCTTGATTTCTTGATATTAAGTCAGGCTTCCAGATTTACACACATCTATACCAAATAAATATACAAAAACCATCAATGGCAGCTGTGTTCATGAAAGATGAGATGGAAAAGATAAGCTAAGTGTGTGTGTGTGTGTGTGTGTGTGTGTGTGTGTGTGTGTGTGTGTTGATTTCCTGTTTTTATTATATAGAAGTGTACATTTGTAGGCTACATCTCTAAAAGTTCTGATGAATTGAAAACGAGTGCTTTATTTATGGTATCGTCCACACAGTCTCACTGTAGTTTATGTATTGAGTTGTGCTTTCGTTTGAAATGTACCCATTCTGTAGACTGACACTCAGGATATATGTTTTTAATGGTAGCGATTCAGGGCTTTAGCCAGGCTACCCATTCTGCATACTGTTAATAAATACTTCAATCAATCTGTGAGGGTCCAAGTCTCATGTCCATGTCTATGTCTCAGCCCCATACAGCAATACTGACTCCACAGTAGCTATGAACCAGCCGCCTCTTAAGGTCTTCTCCAATGTCTGATTTCCAAACTCCTCATCCCATGCAACGCAAGGCATTCCAGGCAAGTGCTCGCCGGACCTTCAGGTCCTGTTATGTTGAAGCAGTCCAGGCTCAGAGTTATTTGAATTCCTCTGAAAAAACATTTTTTTTGTCAGGTGAAACCTGACCTAACATGGTTTGGGCTCGGGAGTATAGTATAGTGCCCCTCAAAATTTGTGATGGAATGAGATGATGCATGATAATGTATGATGATAAGAGCGCCCCTCACTTCACACGGGTGTGATATTTTTTTAGTCGGTGTGAACTCTGCCCACGACTGATTTTAAAACTATTTTTATAGTTATAGTGCTCAGTGTGAATGTCCCTTGAATCATCATCACTGTACTTGATAGTCATTGCGAACGCAATGAGCACTTACTATGAGACCCTGCAGATCATGTCTGTGTGTGTCTGTCCCGCTGTTACACCACCCGCCCGCCACCAGAGGGCGCAGCTGTATCACACAAAAACTTACTATGAGACCCTGCAGATCATGTCTGTGTGTGTCTGTCCCGCTGTTACACCACCCGCCCGCCACCAGAGGGCGCAGCTGTATCACACAAAACACACCCACGCACACACGCACTCACACACACACACACGCGCGCGCACACACACAACTTAACTTTAAAAAAAACTTAACTTAAACAAAAACTTAACTTAAAATGAAAAAACTTAACTTAAAATGAAAAAGAAAAAACTTAACTTAAAAAAAAAACTTTAAAAACACTTAACTTGAAAAAAAACTTAACTTGAAAAAAAACTAAAAAAAAAAAAAAAAAAAAACTTAAAAAAAATCTTAAAAACTTAAAAAAAATAAAAAGCTTAACTTAAAAAAAACTTTAGAAACACTTAACTTAAAAAACTTAACTTCAAAATAAAATCTTAAAAAAACACAAAAAAGAGAACTTTAAAAATAAAACCTTAAAAAAAGTATGTAATTTATTCTAATTGTTGTTATTGCCATTTACGAGCTGCGTTCGCTTCCCGCGTTTGCGCGTCTTACTTGTATATCATACACTACCTGTATATGCAATGCATGCACATGTGGATGTTTAAGATTTCAGGGCAAGATTCCCGACTGTGTGTTGCCCTGTGTCTTTTTCCCTCATTGGTAGGATTGATTGAGTGAGTACCAGCTGGTGTGTGAGTTGTGACTGGGCGCAGGAACACCAGAAAATGCCGGGTTTTTAAACAGCTTCTTACTGTCTGGCGACAGCTACAGTGAGTGGCGTCATTTCCATCCACTAGCTGTTTAAAAAACCCGGAAGAGATGCCTTGACAGTGTAGTTGTACCCATACTTGGTGGACCCAGACACTGCTGTTGATTGGCTCTAGTGACCAGGCTGTGGAATATAAAGCCTGAGTGGAATAGTAAGAGAGTGGCGACACACTTTGGCCCTTTCCCAATTACCCCCTTCTCCATGGCCCTTAGCCCTTCCCCTTGCTGATGCGCGTTCACATGAGGAGGAAGGGTTTTATACGTATGTATGGTTTTATACGTATGTAGGGTTTTATATGTATATAGGGTTTTATACGTATATGGTTTTATACGTATGTAGGGTTTTATAAATATATAGGGTTTTAGACGTATGTAGGGTTTTATACGTATGTAGGGTTTTATACGTATGTAGGGTTTTATACGTATATAGGGTTTTATACGTATATGGTTTTATACGTATGTAGGGTTTTATACATATGTAGGGTTTTATACGTATGTATGGTTTTATACGTATGTAGGGTTTTATACGTATATGGTTTTATACGTATGTAGGGTTTTATACATATATAGGGTTTTATACGTATGTAGGGTTTTATACGTATGTATGGTTTTATACGTATGTATGGTTTTATACGTATATAGGGTTTTATACGTATATGGTTTTATACGTATGTAGGGTTTTATACGTATATGGTTTTATACGTATGTAGGGTTTTATATGTATATAGGGTTTTATACGTATATGGTTTTATACGTATGTAGGGTTTTATACGTATGTATGGTTTTATACGGATGTATGGTTTTATACGTATATAGGGTTTTATACGTATGTATGGTTTTATACGGATGTATGGTTTTATACATATATAGGGTTTATACGTATATAGGGTTTTATACGTATGTAGGGTTTTATACGTATGTATGGTTTTATACGGATGTATGGTTTTATACTTATGTACATATGGTTTTATACGTATGTAAGGTTTTATACGTATGTAGGGTTTTATACGTATATAGGGTTTTATACGTATGTAGGGTTTTATACGTATATAGGGTTTTATACGTATGTATGGTTTTATACGTATATAGGGTTTTATACGTATGTAGGGTTTTATACGTATATAGGGTTTTATACGTATGTAGGGTTTTATACGTATGTATGGTTTTATACGTATATAGGGTTTTATACGTATGTAGGGTTTTATACGTATATAGGGTTTTATACGTATGTAGGGTTTTATACGTATGTAGGGTTTTATACGTATATAGGGTTTTATACGTATGTAGGGTTTTATATGTATATAGGGTTTTATACGTATATGGTTTTATACGTATGTAGGGTTTTATACGTATGTATGGTTTTATACGGATGTATGGTTTTATACGTATATAGGGTTTTATACGTATGTAGGGTTTTATACGTATGTATGGTTTTATACGGATGTATGGTTTTATACATATATAGGGTTTATACGTATATAGGGTTTTATACGTATGTAGGGTTTTATACGGATGTATGGTTTTATACTTATGTACATATGGTTTTATACGTATGTAAGGTTTTATACGTATGTAGGGTTTTATACGTATATAGGGTTTTATACGTATGTAGGGTTTTATACGTATATAGGGTTTTATACGTATATAGGGTTTTATACGTATGTAGGGTTTTATACGTATGTAAGGTTTTATACGTATGTAGGGTTTTATACGTATATAGGGTTTTATACGTATATAGGGTTTTATACGTATGTAGGGTTTTATACGTATATAGGGTTTTATACGTATGTAGGGTTTTATACGTATGTAGGGTTTTATACGTATGTAGGGTTTTATACGTATGTAGGGTTTTATACGTATGTATGGTTTTATACGGATGTATGGTTTTATACATATATAGGGTTTATACGTATATAGGGTTTTATACGTATGTAGGGTTTTATACGGATGTATGGTTTTATACTTATGTACATATGGTTTTATACGTATGTAAGGTTTTATACGTATGTAGGGTTTTATACGTATATAGGGTTTTATACGTATGTAGGGTTTTATACGTATATAGGGTTTTATACGTATGTATGGTTTTATACGTATATAGGGTTTTATACGTATGTAGGGTTTTATACGTATATAGGGTTTTATACGTATGTAGGGTTTTATACGTATGTATGGTTTTATACGTATGTAGGGTTTTATACGTATATAGGGTTTTATACGTATGTATGGTTTTATACGTATATAGGGTTTTATACGTATGTAGGGTTTTATACGTATATAGGGTTTTATACGTATGTAGGGTTTTATACGTATGTATGGTTTTATACGTATATAGGGTTTTATACGTATGTAGGGTTTTATACGTATGTAGGGTTTTATACGTATGTAGGGTTTTATACGTATATAGGGTTTTATACGTATGTATGGTTTTATACGTATATAGGGTTTTATACGTATGTAGGGTTTTATACGTATATAGGGTTTTATACGTATGTAGGGTTTTATACGTATGTAGGGTTTTATACGTATATAGGGTTTTATACGTATATAGGGTTTTATACGTATATAGGGTTTTATACGTATGTATGGTTTTATACGTATGTAGGGTTTTATACGTATATAGGGTTTTATACGTATGTATGGTTTTATACGTATATAGGGTTTTATACGTATGTAGGGTTTTATACGTATATAGGGTTTTATACGTATGTAGGGTTTTATACGTATGTATGGTTTTATACGTATATAGGGTTTTATACGTATGTAGGGTTTTATACGTATATAGGGTTTTATACGCATGTAGGGTTTTATACGTATGTAGGGTTTTATACGTATGTATGGTTTTATACGTATGTAGGGTTTTATACGTATGTAGGGTTTTATACGTATGTATGGTTTTATACGTATGTAGGGTTTTATACGTATGTAGGGTTTTATACGTATGTAGGGTTTTATACGTGTGTAGGGTTTTATACGTATGTGTGTAGGGTTTTATACGTATGTGTGTAGGGTTTTATACGTATGTGTGTAGGGTTTTATACGTATGTGTGTAGGGTTTTATACGTATGTGTGTAGGGTTTTATACGTATGTGTGTAGGGTTTTATACGTATGTGTGTATGGTTTTATACGTATGTGTGTATGGTTTTATACGTATGTGTGTATGGTTTTATACGTGTGTATGGTTTTATACGTATGTGTGTATGGTTTTATACGTATGTGTGTATGGTTTTATACGTATGTATCGTTTTATACGTATGTATGGTTTTATACGTATGTTGGGTTTTATTCGTATATAGGGTTTTATACGTATGTAGGGTTTTATACGTATGTATGGTTTTATTCGCACAATCGGTCTCGCACAATTGGTCTCGCACAAATTTCTTGCACAATCGGTCTCGCACAAAGACAGATACAGAGATTTCCAGTATGGGCACAAAAGGGACACGGACAGATAGTTAAATAGATAGTTGACAACGGGTATTATTAGGTTCCCAAGTTGCATCGTTCTCAAGTAGGCCGGTGGCCGATGGGCACATACAGGTCTAGTCCTACTATAATTTTGTGTGTGCGTGCGTGCGTGTGTCTGTGTGTGTGTGTACAGTTGTAATGCACGTAACTCGAGAACCGTTTGCCCCACCGACTTCATATTCGACACACACGTTCCACACCCCTGCAGGGAGTGCAGTGCCTGGACTCGAGTCATTAGCCTTCTACACACACAGGAGGTATACAGTCTGATCTGTCCCATTTTGTAGACAGCCTCTGTGTTGTCTCTCTAGTTCAGATCTTTTCAGGTATAGACGCCCAATAACTTGTAGGAGTCCACAATCTCTACCTCTTCCCACTGGATGGTAATGGGTACCGCCGTACCGGGGTCCTCTTCTTGCTCTGTCTGGTGCCTATCACCAGCTATTGTGAATGTGATATTGAAAGGGCCCTGATCCAGAAAAGGTTGGGAGCCTGCACTGTCCATATCCTACATAACATAATGTGTTCCTGGGCATTTCCTTTAGAGGGCGGTATAGTATAACAAAATGATGCATGGAGCTTGATCTCTCCTCAACTCTGTGATAACTGGAGATGGCAGTGGCATCATCACTGATGCTCGGCTCTCTGCAGGTTCTCTGGCGTGGGTTCAAGTTGATGGATGTTTTACATTAGAGTGTGGTGACAGCGGCTTATGTTTGTGTCTCACTAAATGTCAACAAGTATCATATTCAAAAAGCTGGCAGGGGAGCAGGCAGTGTGACTGTGCATTCTGCAGCTCCCTTACTGCGATGCTGACCTTCTCTTATCGACCCCTCTCGATGCGTACACTTAACATCATCAGTGTTAAATCAACTTTGAGAGTGTAAATATTGTCCAATTGAGGCCTACCAATTACAGTAAAATAAGGTAATGAAGCATAAAATGAAATTGCTCATCACAAATTATGTGAACAGGTTGTTCAAGCAATCATGCATGAATCCATTATTATGTTACAAAAATTAATGTAATTTGATTAATTTTATGTAAATTATTTATTTGTTTGTTTCACCCCCGACCTGTACAGTAACTGTACAGGACTTAAGCCTCTCCAACTGATCCAAAATGCCGCAGCTCGCTTGGTCTTCAACCAGCCAAAATTCTGTACGTCTCCCCCCTTCTTTGCTCCCTCCATTGGCCTGCACAGAATACAAAACTCTGATGCTGGCTTTCAAAGCAACCAAAGGTATGGCTCCCCCCAATGCCCCATATCTTGCAAGTATGATCGAATCCTACAAACCCTCCTGTGCCTCAGATCAGCCAACGCAGGGAGCTGGAAGTACCTTCACTAAAAACGCTGGGACAATGCTCCACATATGTCCCAAACTCTTCTCCCTTCTGGCTCCAAAACTATGGAATGCACTTGCCATTCCCATGCAGCCTCACTCCCAAATTCCCAATCTTCCGCCGTAGTCTGAAAAGTGAAAACCCACCTTTTCAGACTCCATCATGGCCCGTAACACTTGCTCTAGCCCCTTAGATAGCACCTTATGTAGACTTAGATATATATAGTATATAGTATAGTATAGTATAGTATATAAATTATACAGGTATGTATAGTTTATACAGTATAGTTTCATTATATTCCACTGTTACGTTCTTAGCCTTAATGCATGTTTCATGATAACTACCGGTACTTTTTATGTATGTGATGTATTGCCATGCTTTTTGTTCTTGCTTAATGTAAGTCGCTCTGGATTAAGAGTGTCTGCTAAATGCCTGAATTGTACAGTATGCTCATATTATTTACTGCTTCCAACACATGCCAATTCGACACAAACACAGCCTGAGATGCACTGGACCAGCCTGATTTTGGCTTGAGGCATGGTGGAACCTCCCTTTAATCATTACACCTGTTATTAACCGGTTTAATGATTAAAGGGAGGTTGCCTCAAGCCAAGTGTTTGAAAGACATTTCTGGTTTAGTTTTCATTAGCCAGGTGCAACCTGGCTTTTAGACTAGTGAGGACCTAGTGGACACTTTTCCATGATTGGCTGCCTCTAGCGCTTCTTGCTTCTTGTTTTATTAAAATCAAGCTGTTCTTTGACAGTGATAGTAATAGAAGAAGTAGTAGCCAGTAGTAAGAGACGGGAAACAACCGGAAGCAAATGGTCCCGCCTGCTGGGAATTTAACCGGGGATTCGCTGTCAGGCATTAGAGCCCATGTGGTAGGCTACACACCCTATGGGTTGCCCTAACACTTTTGACAGAGAGTTGGTATTGGAATTTAGTCTTTTGAATGTTAAGCAAATTCATAATTTTTGTGCTGATTAATCTGATTGCTCAGTGGGATACTTCGTTGAAAAGCAAACTTATTCTCTGACATATTGCATGCATGCTTATTTTACAAGCATCTGTAATATCTCAGGTGGCGAGGTGGTTTTCGTCACAGTCGTCTTAGCAGCGGCCAGGCAGTGCAATACACCTGAAGTTAATGAATAAACCAAGTTATCATTTGCAGCGTTCTGGTGCTATATGGTGCAGTGAAGATAAGACATGCAGCCTGGGGGCCTGAAATCAATAACCGCTATAATTGCTGAGGTAGAAGTGAGGATAATTGAGAGTAATTGCCTGGACAGCCGAATGGACAACCGGACGGACAAAATAGTAATGTCTGTTTTACTGTTTTACTAGTGTTACTGTTTACCTATCCACTCCGGTCTGTTCTCTGTTCTTCTGTGTTTATTGCTGTAATTGCATCTCCCAGTTTGTTTGACGATCATCGCCTCCCTCTAGGTTGTCCTCCAGTCATCTTGATCCTGCTGCATAATTATATAACTGCTGTATATCACACACACACACACACACACACACACACACACACACACACACACACACACACACACACACACACACACACACACACACACACACACACACACACACACACACACACACACACACACACACACACACACACACACACACACACACACACACACACAGTGACTTGATGATGAGGCTTCTAAGCCAATTGTTCTCAAAATGGTGGTCCAGGGACCCCCAGGGGTCCTTCAGGGGATTCCAGGAGGTCCACAGTAAAATGAGGAAAAGTACAACTTTGGCTATTATTTCACCAGTTAGAAGTCTGTTTAAGGATGACTATATTCAGTTCATACTGTTATCTTCAGCAAGGTTATAATAGTTTTGGTTTTTTCATTATAGTTTAGTTTTAGTTAGTTTTGACTTGTTTTTTTCTAATTCAGTTAGTTTTAGTTCGTTTTTAGAGCGGGTTTGCTAGTTTTTATTTTGGTGAAATGCTTAGTTTTATTTTAGTTTAGTTATAGTTTAGTTATCGTTTTTTTTTCTTACTTTGGTTTATTTGTCAGGTATAGGATTAAAAAAGATCAAATAAGTATTGTGTAATAAAACCAAAAATATATACCATTTAAAAATATAAACTCTAAAAGTTCAGAAACTTAACTTTGGTCCTTTATTTCTCCACTTTGATGATACCATTTGGTATTGTGTTTTATATAATTTTAATCGTTGATCGTTGTCACCTGTACAACGAGGTATAGTCTGTATATAGATTGTAAGAATCGGGCATTCGTGGAATGAGCAACACAGCTAAAAGTGTGGGTAGCGCCCCCCAAAAAATTGCCAAAATTGCAAATGGTTGCCTTGCTTTGAGTTGCTTAGTGGATTGGATGATTGTACTCTCCTACAGTAATAAGGAAAAAACAACACTTGGTTCTGTTGGTTGCAGGTACAGCACATACACTCATACTCATCAATTTATTTTAATTTTTTATTTAGTTTCAGTTAACTAAAATGTTTTTTTTAAATTCTAGTTTTCGTTTTTTAGTTAGTTTTAGTTAACTATTATAACCTTGATTTTCAGTCATTGGTTCTCAAAGTGGGGGGTTAGTGTTAGCACTCATGATAGAGCTATGTGCTTGTAGATCTGCTATTTTAGAAAAATCGTTGAATTGTGTGCAAATCGAAGCGAACAATTTTAACTCTAATCTTTACTTCTGAGATGGGGGTCCAAATAGTTTGGGGCATGACAAAAGTTTGAAAACCACTGTCCTAAATCTGATCTAATAATGTAAGGGTGTCCAAAATCTTTTGAAATGGGGGTCCTTCCTTCCTTGACATGAACATGTTTTTAGAAGCACAGCCATGTGATGTAGCCTACTCTTCCTTATGACCAGAAGGAGGCACTGTAGCACCATGCATCAAACATCTACTCCTGCATGAACTATAAGTCTGCAGAGTCACTGCTCAACACATTCATTGTCTCCACCAGGCCGAAGGCATGGGGAGAGAGTACGTTTAGCACTCTGTCCGTGTGTCCGTGTGTGTACAGCTAATCTCCGGCACCGTTAACCCGGTCGATGCCACCAGGAGGCCGACTTTTGAAAAACATATTTTTTTATATTACTCCTCCAGATTCTGTCCAAAAATCCCGCAAATTGTTACACACTATCGCTACAGTAATTTTGCGCACACACTCCCTGGATGCCAACGATGAACCTCTGCCCAAAATTTCCAGAACGGCCTGTTATAGTGCCACCAGGAGGCCGACTTTTGAAAAACAAATTTTTTGATGACTCCTCCAGATTGAGTCCAAAAATCTATAGTCATGTGTTCAAGACGGATCTGTCCGATATTTCATATTCCATTGGCTTTCAAAGTTTTCAGGATTGGCCCGTTTTTAACAAAAAGCCTCAAATCATGAACGCAGCGTGCAATTTATGTGAAATCTTCCCACCCTTTTCACATTGGCCTGTTATAGCACCACCAACAGGTGGATTTTTGCAAAACCCATTTTTTGAACAAAATGCCTCAAATCATCCAATTGCCATCCAAGGCGTAAGAAGAAATGGCACCCTTTTCACATTGGCCTATTATAGCGCCACCAGGAGGCCACAACCTGCCCTGCCCTGGTGGAGACCTGTGCCCTGAGGGGCACTTTATCTAGTTCACATTTATTTTTTAAGAATGCTTTGGGTTTCTCTTCAAACTAGGTCTAGGAGGTAATGGGATAATATGGACAATGTTATCACAGTGAGAATATGAATAGCTTAAATGGAGGTGTAGGCCTATAAAGTCAAAGTATCAATACAGCAATGTAGAAAGTCCGGAATAACAAAATTACTTGAGTAAAAGTACAAACGTATTGGCATCAAAATATGAAGGGCCTAGTTTAATAAATAGGCCTATTTAACAGCAGTAATTGCCCGTAATTGTTATTTTATTTCAGCATGCAGCTATTACATTGTAAAATCAATCAACATATGGCAACAGGAAGATAACCTACTGATCAGCCCCCACACAGTCCACAGCGCCCTCTAGAGGCACCTGTACAGTTATCACCCTAGCCGTTTGATTTAACAACTCAATAGCTGTATGAAATAAAAATAACAACACTTGGTGTGCACGCTCGAAATGTTCGACTGCACCCTTAGTCATTTCATCCTGGAGCCGACCCTGGGAGTAACAGTACAACATTTGCCTCTGAAATAAAAGTAAAATTGTACAGAACTTGAGCACTGCCAACTGGTGGCATTACATCGTCCTGATGTGAAAGAAAATATATTTTAAAAGAATACAGGTTTATTAGTGTATTTGGACAATCACAATCTGTTATACATAGGCCTACTGTACATTATTGACAAAAGGTTTGAGAACCACTGCTGTTATAATGGAAGGAGGATGCATGGACAGATTTTTTGTTATCCATCAGCCTTTCTGTTTGATGTACCAGACTATGGTTTCCAGGTGGCTGGCTGCATGCCTTACTTCAAAGGACTGCCTCCCACCTGGCTATAGTCTATCAGGGGACAGACCCATACCAGTCTGTGGGTGATGATGCTGTCATTGATGGCATTCTGTTTGGAATTCAGCCTGATATCGCACTATATAAAGCCACCCCATTCATCCATCCATTCCCTGTAAAGGTAGCTCTCTACCAAACGACTACTACAGACTGCCTGGCAGTTGAATGAAGTCCGAAGATCAGTCGGTTGGATTAAGGTGAGCGGAAAAAAGTAGCTGAATGCACATGAGAGCCGACACTGTCAGACAGCTACAATGGTGTTAAAAATAGCCTATATGGCTTGATGTCTTTTTCAATAACAAGCCCACTATCTATCCGACGGTTGAACAACTTTCGATGCTTCCGTACAACTTGAACTGGAGCGATAGTGTACCCACCAAATTAGCCCTTAACTAAATTCCACCCCAAAAAGCGATTGTCCAATGCCAATCCAAATAGTTTAGCAACGGTTGCTATACAGGTCAAGCTTTCTTCACTGCTAATGTGCCTATTGGATAAGGATGGGTTGGGGAGGGACTAGACTTAGTGAAGGGCTAATTGTACTCTGTACTCTTTGGCTTGTAGAGTGCATCTTCGTGATGACACTGATCACATGACCTCAAGTTCTAGACCTCCAGTTCTAGGCTACACAGAAGGGGGGGACTTTTTATTATTTAATTCCACACAACAACGCTAACTAGGGTATATTAATGAAATAGTTCAATGTTGAAAATTAGTGGTTTTCCCCTTTAACAATGTAAATAATAATCACTATTATGAGTCATAAAACATTTATTCAGCTCTTTTTGCATACACTATTCGGTGATACACGTATATTTTCTCCCTATTTGGGTCGAAACCCAATAGGCAGAAAATGCATTTTTCTGCCGAATATTTTCTGCGGCCGAATATTCGGTGCATCACTAATTGCAATCATTAGTTTTTCATTATTTTAACCCTAGAACACTAAACATATTTCTTGTTGCACCATCACTAAACATGGGTATATTTTACCCAATATTTCATAAAAAATATTTACAATGGTATATGGTATAATGGTATAATTCATGGCAACTTGAGCTACTACTTGAGCCATCACCCTTTTACCTGTTGAGTTTGAGGACGGCACTTCCACATTCCTGGACTGAGGAAGTGCCTGCAGGGACGGCACCAGGCGACTGGAAGGGTTCCTCCTTCCAGGAGCTTTCATCACGGTCACTGCTCACGACCGCTGATGAGATGAATCGCGCCGTGCCGTCCTGTCGCCGCGCGCCGTGATGAAAGCTCCCGGTCGCCGCATTGTCGGGGACCCCCCTCGGTGAAGACTCATGGGACCGCATGGGACCTCCGCCGCTTCCCGCCGAGATGTGGTCGCCCGTCGATGCGCTTGTAGAGGGTTGCTTCCTCCCGCTTCGTCGCCGATCCATGTCGGAGTGCACCGCACGTGCCGTTCGTCCACCTCCGGTCGCCGAATCCCTTTGTTCCGCCGTTCGCCGAAAAAAAATCAACTCAACGCCAACTTGTCAAAATTGTCCACTGGTCCACCGGTTCTTTTTAACTGGAATGGATTGATCCACCCCATGGAAACTTGTTCAGGCTCCATTATGAAGTAAATTTTATACTTCAAGTACACTAACTAAACTGGACTAAAATAGAGACAAAAACGGACGAAGAGTATTCGGCATCAAAGCCTCAGACGATCGGATGAAGAAACACGCAGGCAGAGATGAGCTGGAGTGTAGCGTTGTATTTATTGTAACAACCGAGACCAAAACACAGAGAGCTTCCCGCGGCCCAGCTGTGGCCGCGGAGCACAGAGCACAGCCTGACCGTGCGGTCCGCCTGCACCAACCCGACCCCCTCTTTCACTTACAAAGGGACATTTTATACAAAGTTCCATCAAACAGAGGTGTTTCAGGGAGGGGGTTTAAACCTTTTACCTACCAACAGTGGGGGAATGCATAAAGAGTGACGTCTGAGACTTAATCAACTGGCCTCTTGGTTGAAACAATAGAATGCTAATTCCTATCACACACAGCCGAGCCAGGCTACTTCACTATGGATGAATGCTTTAGCTAGACAGACAGACTCCCACATCTTACTTAGCACGGAGTGCCATTTGGTTATAGAATGATTATTATGATTATTATTGTCCAGATACGACAGTGGCTAATCCCATCCCCCTGCTATTGTGTCTGCATGGTTGTCATATTCATGATTTCAGTAAGTAAGTATAAGTAGGTCAAAGTGCCTTCTTATCAGAGTCGGAGGTGCCCAGGATCAAAGCCATGGCATAGTCATAGAGGGTATGCACAGGACATCATCATCATACCCGGAAGTTATGCGGGGGAAAAAAAACACTTTCTGGCCTTGACAGCTCATACCTCCAAACAGAAATCTGATTGCATTAAACAACGTTAAACTCACTTTGCCACTCACTTCATGCATGCACATAGTCTATTGTGGTTGAAAGGTGAGTGCTCTACTGAGCAACCAGGCCACCCTCATGTGAGGGTGCCTGCACCAATAATGAGGGTCCAGACGACAACATACAGTATAAGAACATTCCAATGTTTCTAATGCTAAAGAAAAAACATACAAATAGACACAAGTTTGCCAATATAGTGTGAAATGTTAAGGTACAACAAGGTATTTTCATATTGCCTCCATCTTGGACATATGCAAATTAGGTGTCCAGACACACCCAATCATAAAGATAAGTAGGCTATTCCAAAATGTTTCTTATCGTCAAACATCCTGAAATGGACACCAAGTTTGCATTTGTAGCTCATCTGGTTTAGAAGTTATAGCCAAAACCATTTTCAGGTGGAAGCCATATTGGATTTGGCCAATATGGCAACTGTGAAGGTCATAAGGCTCAGGCCCTAGAACATGCCCTGGACTACATCTGGGCCAAATATGGTGCTTTTAGACTGATTAGCACGACATACTGCATCCCTAAGGGCCTGGACTAAAGAGGACAATTGTCACTATAAATTATATAAAACTGGTTTCTTCACAATTGAGCTTAAATCAGAATATTTCATTGTATTCCCCATATATGAAAACATTAAAGAGGACATTTCAGTCTATTTTCTACCATGTTTAGTCAAACATAATGTGTTTTATTATGTTTCAGCATAGTGGTGGCCGCCATCTTTAAATGGTCCATTTTGAGGGCTTAGCATCCATTTTTGAGCTTGGCATACAGCAGATTTGGATTCAGCAGACCTTAATACCCCTAGAAAACATGTATGCCATAAATTAACACGATTTGCCTTCGGTGTTCATATATTTGGGAAAGTGACCCAGACTACCAATGGAGGGAGCGGAGAAGGGGGGAGACATGTGAGAATTTTGGCTGGTTGAAAACCAAGCGAGCTGTGGCATTTTGGATCAGTTCGAGGGTCTTAAGTGCAAATGCCGGTAGGCCAGTAAGGAGGGAGTTACAATAGTCAAGTTTTGACAAGCCTGTTGTCTGGATTAGGAGCTGGGCTGACTCCTGGGTGAGGAACGATCTAATTCGTTGTATGTTATAGAGTGTAAACCTACAGGATCGAGTGACAGCTGTGATGTGTGTTTTGAACGAGAGCTGAATGTCCAGCAACACCAAGGTTCCCGGCTGTCGGGACAGACTTTACCAGGGCGTTGTCTACGGAGATAGTTAGCTCCCGCATAGGGCAGGACTTAGCTGGGAAGAACAGAAGCTCAGTCTTGTCTGGGTTCAGCTTGAGGTGGTTGGAAGACATCCACTGTGAGATGTCAGCCAGGCATGCAGTGATGCGGTCTTCCACCTAGGTGGCAGAGGGTGGAGAGTGCCTTCTTGAATCCTGACTGGTTGGGATCCAGCAGGTTGTTCTGTGAGAGATGGAGAGAAAGCTGGTTAGAGACAACACGTTCAAGGGTTTTGGAAAGAAAGGAAAGGAGTGATACAGGTCTGTAGTTCTTGACATCTGAGGGGTCAAGAGTTGTTTTTTTGAGGAGTGGTGATACTGAGGTGTTGATGATGGAGGTGATGAAGGGGAGCAGGTCAGGTGCGATGGTCTGGAAGATTGGAGACGGGACGGGGTCGAGAGGACAGGTGGTGGGTCTAGTGGATGTGACCTCGTCTGGGGATAGAGGAGAGGAGGACATGCATGGTATGTTATGGTTTGCATTGGTTGAGTCGAGTGCTTCTTTATAGGGGAGGGGGGTAAAGGAGCTACTGATATCATCAAACTTCTTTTCAAAGTAGGTGGCAAAGGCCTCCGCGGTGAGGGATGAGGGTTGAGTGGGGGGAAGGGGTTTAAGGGAGGATAAAGTGGAGAAGAGTTTCCTTGGGTTAGAACTTAGTGCAAGTTTGGATTTTGGTGTGGTAGAAGGAGGTTTTAGCAGTGGCTAGTGAGAGGGAGAAGGCAGAGAGGAGTGAGTGAAAGTGGGAGAGATCATCCGGTAGCTTTGTCTTGTGTTGGTCATGTTTGAGGCAAGAAGTCATGATACGCCATTTGGGGAGTGAGAGTGAGAGTGTGTTGCACAATGAAGTGCAAAGTAAGTAAGAGCAAAGTGTTGTTGTTGTGTTGTGGTCAATGTGCTGCGGTCCAGAAACAACCACATCATCTCAGCCAAGATTCACTGTTGCTGCTGATGCTTTTGAAGAGCGAGGGGGAAATAAAGAGCTGACGGGAGCGGAAAAGTAACTCTCTTCTTAAAGGCCAAGCCTGTGCGTGCGTGCGTGCGTGCGCCGTCCTTCCTCTAATTGACTGTGCGTACGTGCTCTGCTTTCCTAAAACCTCCATTGATCTTGTGGTCGTTTCCACAACAAGCTTATTGCTTTGCTTGTACCTTCGGCTTCAGCCGACCGGAACCTTCTCTGCTCCGGAGTGTGCATGCGTGTGCGTGTGCGTGTGTGTGTGTGTGTGTGTGTGGGCCTGAGAGAGACAGGGAAGGGTGGAAGTGGACGAACGATAGATGTTGGAGAATGGAGACTGCTAGAACCCTGTTCTATAATGCCTGAGAGGGTAGGAACGCAGCTGCAGACTATTGGACTAATTGTGACTTTATTATTTAAGTGCTGTGTTTCTGTAACTGTGTTGGTTCTTAATACAATGCCATGCTGTTGGAGAGCCTGGGATTTCCTCGTGTTTGAGTGAAGTGTCATTCGCCCTGTGAGATGTAGGCCTACTTCTGTTATGTTATTAGTAAAGTAAAGAGTGTTGTGCCGCCATACTGGTTTCCGTCTCTGTCTCTGGTTCCACACCACTCCCGGGTCACAGCGTGACAATAACCTTAATCGAATTTTGAATCATTTATAATATGAATGGTGATTCGTACATGATTTTTGTAGGTGGTCTTTGACATGAAAAGGTTCTTCAACAGGGGTTCTGGGACCCCTAGGGGTCCTCAGAGTTACTATCTTTGTGTGATAAGGTTTTCATTTTTTTACATGAACCACTTGAACCCTATCATCCCTATTGAGGAACATACTGTAAAAGCCAAAAATAGCCGATCTACAAGCTCACAACGCAATGTTCGGTGTAGAGGGGAAATAAGAGCAGACCAAGTACAGATTGGTCAGGTTGGTTAAAATGTCTGAAAATACACATTAACATGAATCCAACAAATCCAACCGGTTGGTTCCCAATGGGAACCGGTTCAGTTCTTTTTGGTTTTTACTGAGCCAGAGTTCCAAAATTGGAACGTTAATTATGAATTGAGTATGCAAAACTATACCATATTAGATTCTTATCACCATGAACTTCCAAAGTTGATTACTTACAGTAACGAACAGAATGATTTATTGTATTACAAATTTTACATTTTTAAATATGCAAATGAGTCATTATGTAGGAAAATATGAAAGATAATCGAAAATATGAAAAAGCTACTACTGTGGAAGGCTTATCATGTATTCATTTACTTGTTTTGATCCCATAAACAATTTAATATAGGTCTAGTTTTTCCCACCAATTTTGGAGCTCTGGCTCACTAAGAACCAAAAAGAACTGAACCGGTTCCCATTGGGAACCAACTGGTGGAAAGGGGGTCAATATGTAGTGGGGGGTCCCTGTTGGTCTGAAAAACCTTGAACTGCATATTGTCATCAGGGTTCTCCATATATGGGCATAAAGGGACAAGGACAAGGACACCATATATGGGCATATACTGTATAAACTCACAACGGCACATTGGGAGCTTGTAGATCGGCTAAGGATTTTGATACACCACCGATGAACGCTGTATGCATTATTATAGATCAAATTTGTTACGGTATATGTCTGGGGAACATACTTGATACAGTGGTGCGTGCCGATCAATACTAGCATACATGTATTGCTGTAATGAAATGGTAACGATTTCCAGTGCGTGACAAAGTGATGTTGTCCCCACCGTTGACATGCATTACCTTGTAAAATGTGCTGAGTTTCTTGAATGTCAAATTCATTGACTTTACATATGCAGTGTACAAATAGAATGTTGAACATCTCATCTGAAGTCAATAGAATAGTTTTGGCCTTGGCTAGCTTTAGGAATGCAAGGCTAGGCAGAATAAACACTTTTATATTATTCATGATATCGTCACTGTCAGCCAGGGCCACAAACCTGTCTAGATTTCATGTTTTTAAATGCTTTTCAAAGAACACTATTGTTGTACAAGTAGCAAGAATAGCCGATCTACAAGGTCACACATTGCGACCCGTAGTGAGCTTGTAGATCCGCAATTTTCAGTCTTTTGGGAAACCTAGAGAAATTTTTAAAAATAATGAATGACAATTATATAACTACATTTGATCCCTCGGAGCACAGTTTCTTAATTTCCATTTGGACATTTATTTAAAAAAACGTTTATGGAGCTAGCAAGTCTGATGTCCAGAGTCTATAGGTGCCCTGATGGCAAAGGCCCGTCACCCATGTATGGTTACCCGACTATCAGAGGACCAGGCTAAGGACAGGCACGTAGGGTTCCAGCAGCTCAGCTAGATATTAAGGTGCCACCGTGCCAGGCCGTTATAAGAGCTTTAAAAGTTAACAATAAAAGTCCAGTGCAGTGCAGCTATAGTACCCGGGGTTATGTGCTCTGGTCCCCTAGCCCCTGGCATGGCCCGCCCGACAGCGATGATAATATAGCACAGCAGATGTGTGAATCACAGTCCTGTTTTACAGTCCTTGAGAAGCTGGAACACAGCCAGCCCTCCCTCTGAGGTCCTACACTGTATGATGTTTAAAGTGATGCAACCTTTGGCCCCTCGGCTCTCTCCCTCCAGGACTCGTCTCGCGGCTGGACGGCCATTAAGCCTGACCTCACACGGTGAGGCGGCTTGATGAGGAGGATCCACGGCAGGAACCCACCACACGTCCACAGCATTCAGCAAAGTCAGATTCCGGTCTAGTCAGCAAGTCCGGTAAGTAGAAGTATAAGATTTTGATTTATTGTTTTTTTTTCTTTTTCTTTTGCCCCATTTCCCCCCTAATCTAGTCGTTATGCCAATTGATTCCTCCCCACACACATTTCTGTGTTATATCCTAATAATCAATGAGGAGCCCCAACCAGGAGGACGTATAGAGCCTTCATTCCTCCAGAGTCCCTTCCCAACACTCCCTGCTGACAGGTGCTATACCCCCGCGTGTAGGATAACATGCAGTGCCAATTGTTACTCTGGTGTTAGCTGGTTTCGTTGCATTTATAGCAAAACAATATGGATGTGTTCAGTTCAGTTCCGACAATATGAATCAGGATTATTATCATATGTAATGGCGGGCCAGGATAAGAAACTGAAACACATGAAAGCCAGAGTAGACGGTAAAATGACTCAAAGTGTTTTAAAGTGAAAGTCCACTGCGCAGTGGTAAAGTCGCTGCATGCCCACCACGGAGGTTGTGGGTTCGAGTCCAACATGGTGCATCCAGCTTCGTCCAGCATCTACATAATTGGCCTGTGTTTTCGGGATAGGGAAGCTTGTTGTAGTTTAGACATGCACGCACGCACCGTGACGCACGCACGCACTCACATATTTTAACAATTCTGTCCACATAAAGGAATTAAAGCATACAAGGACACAAGGTTACATTCACTAAATCATGTCTTCATGGGTATAAGTAGCAGTGTCTCTGCCATACAGCATGCCAAGTTAAAATTATATTTCTGCATTTCTATTAGAACCCACAGCGACACCCATACAGTGCCAAGTCAGCATTGTGGAGGATGGGCCCATCAGAATGGGCAAACTGACTGAGAAACAATGGCACATGATTTCAACTTCACACTGCTTAATGGCTAATATTTAATGGAATCATGGTTATGGCTAAATTGCTCAGTTTGACACGGCAGTAAATACATTTACCTCCACCAAAAGAGGTGATGTTTTCACCCCCGTCTGCATCTCGCATTAGCAAGACGTCTGATCTAGAGCAGATGAACAGATTTGCCAAACACAATCTGATTAATATTGCATGCCAATTGGCCAAAGGTGTGCCAATTGGCATTGAGCGTGGCTTGTCACACAATGAACACTCGAATAGAGCAGTGGTGGGCATCAACAAGGTGCATCTCCCTCACCACCTGGGTCACTTTGCTAGTCTGGGTTTGCTCAAGGTATAGAAGACAGAGTGCAACATCTCTCAATGGGCTTTGTACTTAAGATACTCAGAGGATCAGTGCCCAGATACCTGTCAAACTATCAGTTTGACACCTGTCAAAACTAAATTGGTCTTTAAAAGGTCTTAAAAGTCCAATAATTAAGTCCAACAATGTTCATCTGGGGACCCCCGGAAAACATTTGGGGTCCGGATCCACAGGTAGACACAGGCATTAGGAAGGAAGTGACAGCTGACCGGGGCAGATGTGTCCTGACCAGAACACCACCTCCGCTCACTGTTTGGAACGGTGCCTGGTACCGTAACATTTCAGCCTCGTCTGCCATCTGTGTCGACAACACAACCTGGTGTGGAAGGCTTTTTGTATTTATTAGTTGAAATGTCATACCTTTGAGCCATGGTATTTCTTGGTATAGCCTGTCGCAATTATTATACGAATCGCCCTAGTAGTTTTCATATTTTATAAGCCGGTGTAGAGAGGTTGGTATTTTTAACTATACTGTGCGTGCGTGCGTGCGTGTGTGTGTGTGTGCCCCCCTGAATAAGAGCATTATAACATTTGTAGTGTCCATAAAGCAATGTCTAACTTTGGTTGAACCTCGGGTATCAGTGGTGTACTTGTACTGTATTTGCCTTAGAATTATTAGAAAACATTTGTCATATTATTTGGATTATTATTACAAAACATACGGTAGGGCAGGCCTACATTAACCACTTCAGTGAATAGAATGGAAGTGCAGCTTTGTGTTCCTGTCTACCGGTTCCTGTCACCAGCTCAGTAATGGCTCTTTTATGTTACAAGGACTTAGCGGACTGTACTTTTTGCTGTCCCTGGTTTTATTTCCATACACAGCGGCTCAATGTCAGCTGTCGGTTGGGATAATTAGGTTCAATTAATAATAATACTACCTTGAATTTATATAGCGGCAACATTTTAATATTTTTGAAAACCGTACACACAAATATCAAATTGATAAACTAATGCATGGCTTAGCTGTAGCCATTTTGTCATAGGCTACAGCTTTCATTGGTATCAGTAGATCCACTTGGCGACGTATGCACATTTGGGAGGCCATCTACATTCATAGAGCAATACTTCCAGTGAAAGAAATGCTTAGCGCAGGTCTTATGGCTCATTCTGTTTCCTACACACATTCACATCATCTGACCTCCATCGCGTTCCATCTGTCTCTATTGAATCTCCACCTATTCTCTAAGCACTGATCAGTTCTAATGACACAAACATCCACGTGTCGTGCATCAATCCATGTTTCTATGCATTCAGTGGTAGTATTGCACTTTGTTGTACAGAGTTGTTCTCCTGCTCTGCGCCGATGCATTTTTAATGTGGACTTATTTTCAACTCAATAATTTAGTGTAGGGTCAGCAGCAGCACTGGTGATCCAGAGAATCCATTTGATTGTCGAAGACCAAGTGTGTGCGCGTGCGTGTGCGTGTGCGTGTTCGTGTGTGTGTGTGTGTGTGTGTGTGTGTGTGGATGGCAGTATGACAGAGAGCTGGTGTGTGTTGTGTAACTCATAACTCAAATGTAACTATACATTATCCAGTCACTGTTGAAGGTCTGTTTACCTATGATCAATTTGGATGAACTTCATTTAAAATTGTATTGTTTTTTGTGTTGTGATCAGGTTGTACTAAGGGCGTCCTTGAAAAAGAGAGCGTGCTCTCACTGCTCTCAATCGTCTTCCCTGAATAAAATAAATGTCAATACAAAAACAAATAGCTTGTAACTCGCTCGGTTATGAATTGCTTCCTTACTCAACACTCCAAGTCATGACTGTTGTTCTGTGGTTTCAATGTATTCGAGCATTTATGTAAATAATGTGCATTGACTGAGTCTGGAGAGAGAAAGGAGCATCGGAAGATGGCAGTATAACTGTAACATATGTCAGTTTGTCACACAGACAAGTGCATAATAACAGCATCACGGATGAAAGTTGCATTAGAGAGACATCTACATCAGGGGTACATGGGCTCTGGGCATCTGGGGGTCTCTCTCTCTCTCATTTAGCATGAACAGGAGGGTTGTGAATGTGTTATTATTAATGGGGCCTCGCTCTGTGCACCCAGGGCCGTGGCTCTGTGGCGGCGGTTCCTACACACTCGGCCAACAACGTACGTACACAACAAAAGGCAGTGTGGGATCATTAGCCCCCCTCTGGACCCCCCGAGGGGCCCCGCCACTTTAATCACGTTTGCATAATGAAGGCAGCTGCTGTGAATCACTGCTTATCCATAATGTCCCGGCAATGCAGCGCTAATGTGGCTTTAATGTTGGCTTTAATGTTGGCTTTTTTTTCTGTATGCTTGTGTGTGTGTGTGTGTGTGTGTGTGTGTGTGTGTCTTGTGTAACTCATTACTCAAATGTCACGACTTGAAGACAACAATGTGCTGGTTTGTCAATGTTATGGCGATTGGATTGATTAATAACGTTATGTGAACATGTGTAATAAAAACTAGTATACCTTTGATGAGGTTCTGAACTTATGGAACAGTTGAGTAAATAAACTCTGCTGTCGGGACTATGTCCAAAATATTAACCTTTCAGGGAAAAAAAAGTTTATAAATACATTTTAATGGTGTTTAGGATACAAGAAACTCTTTGGTTTTTGTTCATGACCAAACTTTGTCATGAAAATGTGGCCTCACTTCCTTCCTGGACTACAAGTATACCTCCATGCAGCCTCCCCCTCTCCACAAGGATGGGCAATGCACCAAAGCATTTTGGTCATTGTAGGAATTCAGCAATCCAGTCAAAACTTAGGGTATAGGGTGCAAATTTCAAATTGTGTTATCTACTACCAATTCTATAAACATTGAGTGACTGCAGTTTCTTCCAGCGGTGAAATGTCCCTTTAACTGCCTCATCAAAGTTGGTATGGTGACTTTATACATTGTCAGATACTTGAATGTATTATCGTCACACTTTACAGCTCAAGATTAGTTAGGATGTTTTTGACCATTAAAATGTTGAGATAGTTGTTTTGTCCATCATTGAGAATTACAAAGTCAGACGGAGAAACAAAAACTAAAGTTGGAGTTATGGAACAGTTTTTAATACTTTTTTTAAATATTTTTTAAACTCACACACGGGGTGTTTTTAAACCCACACACAAAGGGTGTTCAATAGCACTGATGTATTAAACAAAATGTAAAGGTTGAAAAATGGAGCTGGTTTCTGCCCGTGTGCCCGACAGCACATTCATGTTCAAAGGATTTTGGGACTCAATCAAACAAACAAACAATCGAGCAAACAAACAAACAAACAAACAAACAAAACGTCCCATGTCGTCTCCTATGAAGTGTTTGCCAGGGGGGGGGGGGGGGGGGACAGACAGCAGTCTGACTCTGATCTGCAGCGTCTCGCTTCCAACAGACAAACGACTCCAGATCTTGTCATTATGCCGCCACAGCTGAGCCTCTGCTGTTCCAAACATGACACTGTGTCTCCTTCTGGCCCTTGTTCTGCCCCGTGGTGGCCCCGTACTTGCCAACTCCACCCGATCCCCCCCTTCCCTTCTCATCCCGAACGCTAAGATATGTATCTTTCTTAATGAGCAGAGCCGGTAGCACGTGATGTTTGTTTTCAGATCCTCTGTGGTACCAATGCCAAACCATGTGGCCCTCTTATCCTTGGGTTTGTCTTCCTCAGCTGTCGGGTTTAATGAAGTTTCAGTCATTTAGTTCGGATGTAGCCATGCCTTTGTACTCGCCAACGTGTCACACTTAACATGAATTAGGCCAGCTAATCTTATTAAGGTCTGCGAACGTCGTCGAGCCACATGCACTTATAGAGCCGTTCTCCACTTCTTTGTCTTCTTTTATCAGTCGAGTTGGATGGATGCCAGAGGGAAATTAATCAGTTTCTTAAACTTCATTGTTCTGATTTCTTTTGAGGTTATCCACACGTAACTGCATGTTGGAGTCATTTCCCTAGGGGAGGGGATCGAGCCTTCGTCGTGAATAAAATGTGTCTTCTGTCCTTGAAGGCATCTGGACCATCGGAGGACAAGAGAGCAACGGCCTCCATCCCCAAATCCCCACCTTATGTCACTTCACCAAGCCAGAGGACCCCTTTTTTTACTGCATTTACATGAATATTTACATGCTCATTTGCATATGCATAGGATGAGCCCGCTACTGTTGTCATTTTAATGAAGGGGAAAAAACCTCCCTCGCAGGCAAATAACACAAAAAGAGAGCAATCTGATGGCAGACATGCTTTCATGATCAGCCACTTATAGGTTATCTTCTTGCCACAGAGCTGCGTCTGAGTTGAAGCACATGCAATAAGAAACAAGTCTGGATCATAAACCACCCGGATCCTTCCATCGCACACCGGTGTCGTCGTCGTCGTCATCATCATCGACACAGACACATAAAAAAGCATTCCATTTAATTATGTCGATGTCAGGTGAAAAACCGTTACTATCAAGACATGAAAGGATCCAATGAGTCTCAATTAATATTGCTAATATTTCTCACAATGTGATGCGATGCATTGTGAACTTGTAGATCTGCTACTTTCCCGTGCCACTTTTGTATGAAGTATACAGTAAGGTATTTATGGAGAAAAAAAAAACGTAAAAAGCTGAAATATAGATAATGTTTCTACCCCTATTTGTGACTTGCCCTCGACTCGTGTACGTTTTTGTTGGGTAAGATGATCTGATGTTAAGTGCCTTCAGACACATCTAAACTTTTTTTGTCCATTTGTCACCTGAAAAGTAGTGGCGAAAAATAAAACTTCTGGGAACTCAGATTACCTGCAAAGCAACGCACAAAAAACCCTATCTGCCTGTGGGGAAATGTACGTGCTCCTCCTCGCATCCATGGGTGACATGACTCTAATCGAAGACCGCAGTCTGAGTGTTCTCTAAGTGATGTGCACAGTGCATCAAATCTCCGCCACAGCAAAGAGCTCACTGGTTTGTATTCTTGTAAATGGCTTCGTTGACGTGATAGACCCTTGAATGGCTGAGAATTGTAATGACTCATGTCGGTTAAATCGTGCAAAACAACCTCCTACCAAGTCATCTGACAAGGTTGCGGCAAATGTCAGATGTATCAGATATACAGTATGTTAATATTGCTTCCCATTATATTGTGTCCAGGACAGGTTAATTTAATTAAAGAAATATATTAACTGCATATGACAATAGGTCTTCTAGTTGACTGCATGAAGAGCAGTGGTTCTCAAATCATGTCAAGGACTCCCAAAGTGACCACGGACTCCTCACTTGAAAAGGGACCCCCTAAGAGACGAGTTGTCAATTTATGTTCAAAAATAGCTATAATAATAAAATGGAGCTTATCCACTAAAACCCACTATCCGCATTTTGGGAAAAGCGTTCGTAGAAAATGGCCAATTTCGACAAACAACGAAAAGCAACACTCAGTCACTCCCCAAATGTATTATTGTGTCTTCCTGGACTGTGGCATCCCAATAAGTCAAACGGTGACTGAAATGGGGTATCCTTCCAGTCAAACGGTGCCTTCCCAGGCTCTTCTGCACTCCAGGAATGCGTAAGTGTATAGGTCCTCCAAAAACAGTTAAAACGATGGAGGCGTTTCGGGTGAACAGAAAATACACAACTATAGAGTCCTGAGGGACTCGAGTCCGGACCACTCCATATGGGTTTAAGTGGTTACACGTTTAAACAGTTCCCAATTTGACCGTTTTTAGATACACATCAGATTGAGAGAATTTGAGACCTACTGTGTACGTTAAAGTAATTCACATTCTCTATCTCTACTCCTCACAATACTCTTTTGCAGTTCTTGCTAAACTCTCTCTCACTCTAT
Source organism: Protomyctophum parallelum (assembly GCF_964188405.1). Lineage (NCBI taxonomy): Eukaryota > Metazoa > Chordata > Actinopteri > Myctophiformes > Myctophidae > Protomyctophum > Protomyctophum parallelum. The sequence continues at coordinate 13,167,094 of NC_139714.1, forward strand.
CTCTTTCTCTCTCTCTCTCTCTCTCTCTCTCTCTCTCTCTCTCTCCCCCCTCTCTGCAGCGTCGTTCCCTCATGTGCTCCCCCTCTTTTAACGATCTGTCCTCAGATTATACAGAAGCAGCAAAAGGAGTCGTATGAATAATAAACTAGAAAAAGTGCCCTTCCGGGCACAGGTCTCCACCAGGTTATCCACAGATCCGTGCAGTTAGAGGTAAAAACACTTTTCGGCCAGTTATAGCGCCACCTTGAGGCTGAGTTGAAATTGTTCATGTGGCATTTCGTCCTCGGCCTAGTGGGAATGTGGGTGCAGAATTTCACGGAAATCACGCAATGTGTTCATGATTTGCAGCATTTTGTTTGAAACTGAGCACTCCTGTGAACTTTGGAAGCCAATCTTAACCAATCAGGATGGAGTCTGATAAATCTGAAAGACCCGTTTCGTTGAATGGCTCTAGAGAGACTGTGTACCAATTTGCGTGATGTTTGGACAAAATCTGTAGGTGTACTGTGCAAAAACTTGTTTTGCACAAAGCGGCCTCCTGGTGGCGCTATAACAGGCCGTTCTGGAAAGTTTGGGGCAGAGGTTCATCGTTGGCATCCAGGGAGTGTGTGTGCAAAATATGGCATCGACCGGGTTAACGGTGGCCGAGATTAGCTGTTCACAGACACACGGACACACGGACACACACACGGACACACGGACACACGGACGGACACGCGGACGGACGGAGTGCAAAACATACTCTCCCCACATGCCTTCGGCCTGGTGGAGACAATAATAAAGCCTCACCACCACTCATCAGCACAAGAGGTGGGAGAGAGCACAGACAAATGGAATGGATTCATCATTCTGATAGAATGTGGAGGTGGTGTGGTCCCCCGACTTCTACCCTGAATGAATGTGGAGGCGGGTACGTTCCCACATCCATAGGTTTGTGTTTGTGTGAAATGTGTCATGCAGGGAATTGTTTCCATGATCAGATCCTTTTTTTTCCATATTAGAGAGTATATACTGTATGTCTCTGTACATGCATCAATCATGGTGACTGCATTTAATATCACGGTATTAGATATGACACTAAACGTAGGCCTTCCATCAGCCTTGACAACTACAGATGGACGTTTAGCATCCCTCCGAGCCAGCCTGACCACATGGGACCCATATGGTTTCAATGCAGGCTAAATTGGGTGTGGGCTTGAACTGGGACACCTATGAGGGTCCCATACAGTTTTCAGGAAGTGGCCAAGCCCAATGTAATTCCCATATGGTTAAGACATGGGCTAACTGGGCATGGGTTGGAAGCTATTCTGCAGGCATACATTCAGTGGAGAAAGGTCAATTTACATTAAGCTACTATCTGTGAAGAGATGGGTGTATACTGTATTGTCTGTATAGGGAAAAAGGAGGAGACCACTATAGACCCATGGGACCCCAGTCAATTAACTAAATAGGGTTTAAGGGGTTAACTGCATGTCTACCGAGATGGACAAAGTGAGTTTTTGAAAGTTTGTTTGTGTCCATGTTTTGATGTCGGTCAGGCAGGAGGTGAGGGTGGAGTGGGTGATGGCAGTGATGGTTGTGGAGGGGAGGTAGAGTTTTGTGTCATCACTCATCAGTATAACAGTGGAAATGGAGGCAGTGTTTGCAGAGTATATCTGTCCAAGGGGGAGCATATAGAGAGGCTATGTGTGTGACATCATTGGACCCGGAAGTTATTTGGGAAGCTGGGAATGCCTTTAAACAGATGCTTCAACAAGTTATACATTGGATTTTTCACTGTGGAAAGTGTTTCTTTTTTTGCCCGTGCAAAAATCATAACGGACATTAATATTCTTGGCATCTTTGACATGCAAGAATTCAAAATAATGTTGATACATTTCTCCGTCATGTTCTGCCTGCAACTCTCTCTGATATTTCTGTTGTTTAGAAGTGGAACAGCTCATCGTATTGGTTGCATACGCTACGTCAGAGGTAGGGATGGGTATCGTTAGGATTTTTTCGAGACCGGTACCGATTCCGGTTCTGCTTATCGATTCCGGTTCTTAACGGTTCCCTATTTCGGTTCCAAAATGGTATAAAATAACTTAAATAAGAGGTCAAATGTTTATTTAACAAAAAAGCTCAATGTCAATTTGAGTATATATATAATGTACAATGAATAGTGTAACATCCTCTCCTTTATTGAGCCATTTGTGGATAATATAGTGATTATTTTAAATATAATATATCTATTCTGTATTTACCCAGGGCAATAGTGTTGTAGGCTACTTCTCTTACTACTAACTACTGACAATGACAAATAAAAGCATGTCTGAGATCTGAGAGCAACACACACACACACACACACACACACACACACACACACACACACACACAAATTAGCATCGCTAATGGGGGGGGGGGCATCTCCAGCCGATAGGTGAGAACGGTGGTGGGTTGATATTGATTCAATGCTGTGCAGCGCACATGCATGATCATGCAGTGAGGCAACTCAAGCCCACCACACACCGGCTGCGTCCACCGCGCGGCGCCGCGCGTCGGACACAGCCGCCTCCATTATTTTCAATGAACCTAACGCACACCGGCTCCGTCCGCCGCGTCGCGGCGCGGCGCCTGGCGCGCCGATAGAACCCAGTTCTATTTTCCAGGCGGCGCCGCGCGGCTTCGCGCAGACGGTTTGTGTCGGGCTTTAGGCAGCAGAGCACAAGACTCCTGTCCCCTCTCTTAAAAGTTGCCTCGCATAAACTTCACTTGAAAATTACGTTTAAGAAACTTTAATAATGATGTTGCTTCAATGCTTCTCTGCACCGTGCGTCTCTCTGTCTCCACTCCTCGACAACTCCATGCTGAGAAATAGCCCCGCCTCTGCAAGCCACAAGCCCACAACGCGTCGCTGATGCAACGCGGTGTAGGCTTGTAGATCAGCTCTGTTCCCTGCGCTTCTATTAAAAGGGTAGAAAATAAATAAATAGCGTGTGACCGCGTGTCTGTGAGAACCGATAGAGAGAACCGAAATTGAATTATTGTAATGGGTACCCGGTACCCAGGCACGTTCGGTTCGGTACATACTTGGTCCCGAGTTTCGGGACCCACCCCTAGTCAGGGGTGACCACACTTTTTGGACTTGCGAGCTACTTGAAAAAATGACCAGCTCAACAAGATCCACCAAAAACGTATTATCATGAAAGTTGTTTCAAAATGTACCTCTTGAGATATAAACGGGAGGAAATGGAATTGGTAGGGTTTTGTTTTTAGGTTTCTTTATAATGCTACTGATGTCTGTACTATTACATTGTGGGTTTGAGCTGACAGGCCCTTTGTGATGCATGTCAATCAATCAAGTGGCACCTTAATTCAAGTGGCAGCTAGATGCCAAAAAAAATATATATTACTGTATATTTATTTTTAGGGTCATGTGATCTACCTCCACAGCCTTTGTGATCTAATAGTAGATCATGATCTACCTTTTGGGCACCCCTGCGCTACGTCATAACTGTGTGGAGGTTGCGGCGCATTCTAAGATCTACAACGCATCTCTGTTATCTGTTGATAGCTTGTAGATTTGTTCTATTTTCACATGCCATGATGCGACAAATTGCTACAAATTAACTAATTGTATTAATTAATTAATGCACAAAAACAAATCACGCTTCACAGGCGTCTGTTTTTTTTTGGGTTGGTGGTAGCCGTTGCATGTTACGCATTGGAACAAGCCATTGGTTCGAGAGGCTATGATTGATAATAGCCTAAGTTGTCACTTGTCACAAAGATATAGCTGTAGCTCTGTTTTGGACGATTGCACGAATAAGATGGATAATGAAAAAGGTTAACTTTTCGAAACAGAGACACTACTTGGACATGACTCTGTTACTTCATGTGGAAACAAAATGGAGATCTATCCATACTTACTTCAGAGACATAGGCTATTCACTCAGTCACGGGGCAGCCCGTGCCCTATATATATTGTACAAATGACATTGTTATTATTCCACACAATGATTCCAAGAGGTTTAAATATGTTTATATTTGTATTGACACTGAGGTTGCATTGTTTGTCACCTGTCTCCCCTCTGCAGGGCTGCATGGCACTCCTCTCTAGATTGGAGGGTGCCAAGTACTGTGGAGGAGGAGGGGTGTTTGTTCCTTTTATGTTACATTTTCATTGTATTATGTTGTCTTACGCTCTGTAAATGAAATAGTTGAATGTATATTCCTCTAAAAGATAGTAGTGTGGAAGATTACTCGTAGGCCTTAGTTGGCCGTGTGGTTGAGTCAAATGATTGCCACTTGCTGATTAGGGGATGGTTTGCCCCACCTGTATAAAAGCAGGATTGCTGCAGGGTGAGGCAGTTTAGTCTCACTTGAGGTTGAGGCTAGTAGCAACAGTTTAGAACTGTGAGCCAGGGCCTCATCGCAGGAGACATTTAAGCCTGTAACAGTTACTGTTTGTTATTTTCATAAGTGTTAATGTTGTTTCCTGTTTGTGGAACGTTATTTTGGCCAGTATTATTTATTTTTGTATTTGCACAGTCTAAAGACACTTTTGGAGGTCAATAAAATGCCTGAAACGTGTTTCTGGACCTGTCTACTCCTTGGAGCCTCCGACCATCGGCTGGAATTATCACAAACTCTTGCCCTGGAAATGGAACCATGAGAAGGTTTGGAACTTAACAGCCAATGTGAGTAGTACATTGTGCCTTTCCTGAAACTGGCTAACTTATAGCCACATACTAGGCTACTATGGTGACTGTGAACAGTGGGGGGGGGGGGGGGGGGGGTGCCCATGTCAATCTTCCTTAATAAAACTGTATTTATTTATGTCATATAAATACATACTTAAATTAATTCAAACCCCAGAGTCCAGACTCAACTCGGACTTGAGCTCCAAAATGCGTGGGCTTCTCTATATCAGTTTTACTTTAATAATGAAATCAGGCTTTATTGGCCATGAATAATGTTGATGATGATGCATATTATAATTCTGTTCCCTTTTAGTTGTTGTAGTGGTATGTGCACATTCTTGCTCTGCATTTACCCATCCCAGCTATTAGGGAGGAGCAGGGATGGTATAAGACCCTCACAAATCTAGGGTGGTGCAAATTCTGTGATATTATTTCAATATTTGATATGTGTACTGTCTCTATTAATGTGAATCTTCCTCTTGAACAGAACATTGTCTAGACATTCTTGAGGAGGCTGCCCTGCAGCTGTGTTTGTAAAAGCGTGACAAAAAGCCATGAAACCTTGAGAAAAGCGGCACACATTAATCCTCTACTCACATCACTTTGTGTCCTGCCAACAACAGCAGCCTTTTAATCAATCTCATAGTGAACCTGTGAGAGAGGCTTTAACTAGCTACGGACTTTATCAGTGGTGGAAAAGTACTGAAATGTTTCACTTAAATAGGCCTAAAAGTATCAATTCTGCAATGAAGAAATACTCTGTTTTAAGTAAAAGTCTGATAATCAAAATTTGCTTGCAAAGTAAAAGTACTCGTTGTGCAGACGGTCCCATTGCACAAATTCTCGTAAAATGTGTAAAATGGGCTTAAAAAAGCGTTTGAAAATAGCAGATCTACAAGCATGCAAGTATGAAGACCTGCTATTTTTAAATAGACGAAGTTAAATTCAAATAGGGCTGAAGTGGTATTAAATAATACTCAGAAACTACAAAGTAACTAACTTCTTATTCTTTTACTTGTAACGAAGTACTTCTAAATTGCAGCATTGGTACTTTTACTTAAGTAAAACAATTGAGTACTTTTTCCACCACTGGGTGAGGCATCATATTAGGAGGTCAAAACTAGCGCAGTCAAAACTAGCACGAGGCTCCGGTTAGCAGATTAGATTTCGGGACATAAATAATATATTGGAAGATATTTTTTTCATCAAGAATTGATCAAGGTCACCACGGTCCACATACTGTACAAAAATAAAAAAACATTTGCAAAAGGGCACGTTGCTGTCCAGAGGGCAAGTGGTGCTCTAGCTGTGTGTGTGTGTGTGTGTGTGTGTGAAGCACTTGCCAATTGAGTGACGGTCAGACGCGCAGGTAATTATACATTATTCAAATCTAATCCTCTAAAAATAGACCTCAGCATCTGGTGAGCCCCTACAATGAATGAAGCCACCCATAATCAACACAAGGGAAGAGGAGGTCCAGGACCTAAACCACTTAACCCATTTTGGGTGGGAACCCCTTTTGGTATTGGCATCATGTTATGCTTTAGCTATTGAAAAATAGCAGATCTACAAGCTCATAGCTTGACCTTGTAGGTCTGCTATTTTTGAAAAATCTAAGAACGACTGACATAGAAACATAGCTTTTTCAGAAAACTGTCAGGATGTAGAAGACATTTTTTAAATCTGATCTCAGGTCCACAAGGGAAGAGGAGGTCCAGGCCCATAACCACTTAAACCCTAGGCCTATACTCCCTCAGGGCTCCACACTGTAGTGTACTTTTTGTTTTCGCTCTACATCAAAGCTTCACTAAGTAACTTTTTTAATGTGAAAATGTCCATTTAGTCTAATCTGTTACTACAATATAACTTATATGCAATCAGAGAGAGAGAGAGAGAGAGACTACATTTACTGGAGTACTTAAAAAAATCTATTTTTACTGGAGTATTTCTAATTTTCAATACTTTTTACTCCACTGCAATTATTTGGAAACTTTTGTTGCTATAGTTACTTTGTTGATTTGTATTATTATTACAAAATACATTACCCACTTCAGCCCTATATACTTCTAGATCTACAAGCTCACAATATGTCGTACTGGTCCGTTACCCTTTGTGAGCTTGTAGATCTGCTATTTTCAAATGATTTTCATACATTTTAGACATTTGAAAACGTATGAAATGGGACATTCTGCACATTCAGTACTTCTTTTAAGTATATTTTGATGCATTTTTAATGTATTGGCAGAGTAGTAAAATGTGAGTAGTTTTTTCCACCACTGTCTGCAGTATATAACGGATGAGACACACAGAGGCTGACTGTGGAACGTTCTCAAACGCAGATTATTTTTTATACATTTAGAAGAAATAAAAACACCATTTTGAAGGTCAATTCCACTGGGCTGCAGCGGCGGCCCACCTTCCTGGAGTCTGCTCTGAACCAGTTTGCCAGCGTATCCCTGCAGGCCCTGCGGCGCCACACAGTCCTCTCCTTGGCAGGTTGTGCTGCTTTTGATTGAATTCCGACGGCCATCTGCAATCTCCTGCAGGACATGTCAGAATGTTGCTTTGCATCACCTTGCCCTTCACTCTATAAACACCCCGCAACTATTAGGATTTACAGACCAGCTGAAAACATTTTGTGCCAGGGACCCCGTACCCGATTTTTGAGTGGTGCAACCACTCCTACAACCAGCAATGTCCGACCTATGCGTGACCTATGCGCCTATGTGGCCATGAGCACGAGTATATGACTATAGGGTACCAGTAGGGGGCACCAGAAGCAGAGAGAGGGATAGTGCTGCAATGTTGCCTGCTAATGAGAGAGAGAGAGAGAGAGAGAGAGAGAGAGAGAGGTGGGGAGCTGCACCACTCAGTTCACACGGGTGTTTGTTTTTTTAAATAGCAGATATACAAGCTCACAACACGTTGCGACACGTGAGCTTGTAAATCATCTACTTTAAAATAGCCGATTTGTATAAGTGCTTATGTGTTAGTTGCTTAATCTTTTGGGCTTGTTTCATAGATCTGGTTGCCTTCTCTCGCAAAATCTGGCAACGTACTGATCATCACAGCACTACAACTTACAGGGACTGAGAGGAGTGACACAATGCTGTTATTTTAAATCACATGGTTGTTCAATCTTCTCATTTGTTGTTTAATTGTGATCCGCACTTCACTGACCGCTATATACACTCAATTTCACACTGAATCTAATTTCTCTCCAGTGCCAGACAGACATCACAACACCCCCTTAAGCTATATGATCATTAATGTGCATATTAACCACACCCTCACGTCGTCCAGCCAAGAAAACCTCATTTTGTTCCGCTTGAATTATTAATGAGGCTCCCTCTCCTCTCTGCATGTGCTAAAGCTAAAGTCTATCGCTATGACAGGCACGTACTGTGACATTATGCACATAGGGAAGCACTGCAAATGAAAAGTCTGTTCTCCACCTTGAGACCCCTTCGAATAATTACTGCCCCCTCCTCTCCTCTCAACATTATGCATCTCAGGTGGTATTATCTGTTAACACAAACAGTTTGTGGCCCCCTGGAGGATACTCGCTGTTACTACAGATGCGCCGGATGCCAGCCTTTGGGCCTGCGCTGTTTTCCAATTAACAGATCACTCCCATGTTATTCACCCCTTGGTGTATATAGCCTATCTGCATGGAAGATCTTTGCCTAAGGATGTTTTTTGGCAGTGGGGGACACTCGTGTCATTAATTAGAAGTTTCTCTGAACATGCATATAAAAGTATATCAAAGTTTTGAAAGCCCATGTAGTTTTCTGCTACAGTAAAGCAGGGCCCTTCTCCTCACCTGTTGGATTTTAGCCCTGTGAGTGCCAGGCTGTCTGTCGGGGTGAAGCAGTTTGGTGGTCGGTCAGCTCCTCTGTAAAGCTCTGGTCAGAGATAAGCACCTGCTGGCTGCAGAGCTTTTTCCATTTCCTTCCCAAAGTGCCCAATCAAGTGACCGCTGCAACTCAGCACTTCAAGAGACCTAAATACTCATTCTCTCTTTCACTCTCTTTCTCCTTGTCTCTCTATCTCTGTCTCTCTCTCTCTCTCTCTCTGTCTCTCTCTTTCTCTCTCCGCTTCTCTCTGTCAAACTCTTTCCGACTCTCATCTCTTCAGACCTAGCCTAGGGCAGCCATTCCATTTCTCTCATCTTCTACCTGCTCACTCTTGCACGCAATCTTTCTTCCTCGCTCTCCGGTTCTCTCTTCTTTTCCCGCCCTGCTCCCTTTTTTGCTTGTCCTGAATGTGCTTTAATTTCTCAGCACTGCACCCATACCAGGCATACCAATGCCTTTTAGAGGTCACTCTATCCCCGTCAGACGATTCAGTGAGACACCTGTGCTTAAATGTTCAGTGACTTCTCTTTATGGCCTGGGAAAAAGAAATCAATTTTGTGACAAGTCAGGTTAATTTAATCCCCACTTAGGCAGACATGTTATCACAGCAAAGCATATCTGCCCACCCTACCGTTGACTGTGGAAGTGGTGCTTTAAGGGTCGCGACACAACTGTGTGTATTAATTTGAAAGATGACGGGCCGTGGCATTCCTAGATATCATAATCATTATTACCCCGATTCTGTCAGAAATGTCTGGCCACACTTTGGAATTCGTGACCTTACTTAATACCTGTCTTAATGCTTTTTAAACTCGGTTTGAGAGTTGATAAGCCTAAAGTAGACTTGTCTTTGTTGAATGGCTTGATGAAGAATGCAATAACAATCTCAACTCTTTAACTTAAACCCTTATTTCACTAGTAAGAGACCACACCTCTACTCAACAGTTTATTGAAACAGAATGAGATGAATGTGGAATGGAGTGAGGAACCCAAGGTAGCGAGTTACAGAGAGAGTATACTGTAGAGTTACAGTATGTTTATATTAAAATATATAAAAAATGAAAGCCCATTTAAAAAAAAACAGGATCAGAGTGCAGATACAGAATACAAATTGACATGGTGAAGCTGATCAGCAGAGATGGGAACAAAACAATCAGAACAGTAGCCTACAGAAAGATCTTATACAGCATAGACCAGCCATATTTGTTGTAGCTGTTGAGTGCATGCTCACCTTTGAATCTCAAGGTTCCGGTTCTGATACTGGACACATCCAGCTTAGTGTGAGTAGCAGTAGTACTCACATAGGTAATTATGACTTCTCTACATTTCAAAGACAAATATTACACTTTTAACATCGGTACATTTCTAATAAAGCGAAATAGTACTTATTTCAAATATAGCGGAAATTGCCCATCTATTCAAGCTCACAATGACAGTGTGTACTATTTTCAGTTTTCAGTTTTTTTTTTGTACTTTTGAATACTTAAATATGTTTAAAAATTACTGAACTAAAGGCAAAGCAGGATACTGAACAAAAGTCAGGGATTTACTGAAGTGAAGTGAAGACATTTTAACCACCACAAACAAGCCTGCGTGCTTATTCAGGGGAGAAATACAATTTTGATCTTCAGACCTGTCAGAGATGGGAGGGGGGAGTGTGTGTGTACAAACACAGATCTGGAAGTATTTAAACTCTTGCTCGTTTTGCTGGAGGAGCCCTGGGACCAACCAGGGGTTCAAGGCCGGCGGGTTCTCAGCTAGCTTGCTTGCCAGTTATGCTGGTCGATAAAGTGAAAACCTGGATAACGCTACCTACCCCTGCCGCAATTGTTGTTTTGATATGTCTGGTATGTCTGGGGTTTAAGTACAGTAGTACTTAAACCCCCCATTCACCCCATTCAAAAATAGACTGATTGACTGGCCTGGTTTTGAATTTCATCAGACCCTTTTTAATGGCCATGCATGGCTAGCGAGGCTGCACAATGTCCTATCTGAATGATTGGAGCTCAGTAACCATGTCACTGAAGTGGTTGGTATTCCAGAGGCGTGTTGTCGTTGGATGACCACACATACAACCTGAGGCTTTTATCCATGGTCATGAGAGGAGCAGTGGAGGTCACCGCCAATACCGGCGCTGATTCAGCGCTTTACACATGCTGACACGGATGAAAAGAAGGGATGAGTGATGGAGGGAGGGTGTGCTGCAGCACCAGTTTAGTCAAGTCACCACTACCACTTTCACCCTGGCATCCTAAGATTTTTATTCTTGAATTTTTCCAAAATTATTTCACAATTTTATATTATACTTAAAACGTTAACTTGTAGATAGTCTATTTTTGGCGAATGTTCCCCCCAAAATATAGACAAATCCTCAGAGCCATGCCCTTTAGGCCAGCTGCATATGCAATCAATGTTGTGGTGTCAAGTTGTGCTTAATTTGATACCGCCGCTACAGTATGGGATGCTGGGTTTCAAGTGGTTAAAAACAAAGTAAAAAGTTATGTCCTAATGGAAATGGATATTTTCTCAAGTTTTCGTAGTGAGAAAGTTTCACATTTTTATGTAATGCAATATGACGTAAGGTTCTACACATTAACAATGTCATGCAGGGGTGCCATGGATCCCTTATAGTTATTTACGGGAGGACCAGCACCAAAAACGTTTGAGAACCACTGGTGTAGCGGGACGGGGAACCGAATGAGAACAGAAAGGGAGGAGGACATTCAGCACAGTAGAGTTGTTTCCGATACGGATACCAGTGTCAGAAAAGCTGCCGATAGAGCTTGGTGAGTAAGCCAGTCTATGCCATTCCCATTTTATTTATTTTTATTTATCACATATTCATTTATAATTGTATTTTTAATGCTTCAGTAGATGTGGCACTACTGTTTTATACTCTTACTGTACTATTAAAATTAATATTTTACTAACTTGTGGCTGCACTTTGACCATTAATGGAATTGTTAGCGTCTATCCGCTCTGCTATACTCGACTCCAATAACTTCTATTCTGGGGATTCTGAAAGGTTTACTGTTTTCTGTCATACAGTAAACACTTCACATTTCACAACCTATCACCTCTGACCTTCCTCTATCATAGGTGTTATTTCCTTGAGTGTGTGACGCGTGTGTGCGTGCCGTGCACATAATACACAATCATGCTTATGTGCTTACGGCTGCATGCCTTGTTATATGTTGGTTTTGCCCATATTCTCCAGTGTTAATGTGTTTAAATATGTAATTCATAGACTATGAATTAACTATTGATCAAGCTATGAGTGGCTGTGACATCATCACGGTACCATGGTGGTGCTGGACGATCGATACACGCACACGCACGCACGCACACACACACACACACACACACACACACACACACACACACACACGTTACACACGCCTCGTAATGAAACAAGCCACGCTGGAAGATTTGCTGTAGAAGCAGGATTTAGTGTGTGTGTGTGCACGCGTGCGTATGTGTGTGTGGGGGGGGTGTCGGTGTGTGCGCGCGCAAGTACAGAAGTGCACACGTAAACAAAATCACTTCTAGTCATTGGGAATCTTTCTTTCTCTGTTTTGAATCATTAACACACCTTCTGAAAGAGCACACAACACACACACACACACACACACACACACACACACACACACACACACACACACACACACACACACACACACACACACACACACACACACACACACACACACACACACACACACACACACACACACACACACACACACACACACACACACACACACACACACACACACACACACAGAGAGAGAGAGAGAGAACTGTGAGTCAGGGTCACTCACACAGACCTGTGAGGCCCCATCAAACTCCCAGCCCAGCATGATAGATGAGGCTTCTTATAGTCGGTCCACCCCTTCCACCATCGGTTAACAGACACACGCACACGCTCGCTCGCATGCTGTGTTGCTGTCACAGCATTGCTGCTCCGCTGGCACACACACTTTCGCAGAGTTCCAAGGGCATCGATTCAACTTGGCTTCATTAATATGTATTGGAAATTATTTTCCACTTTGTTAAGGAGACTCTCACACCTCTGAAGGTTAGGTCCATACAGTGGGTGGATGTGCACTGTGTATACGTGTGCAGTGCACACACACACACACACACACACACACACACATACTGCGTGTTTACTGTACGTTTGTCTGTGTGTGCAGGGGGCGTGGGCATGCATTTAGTTTTGAGATTCACTGTATACAGTAGATTTGTACTGTAGGCCTACTTGTACAACGCCCTGTCTATAATAATGATATTGCTAGAGTTATTTTTTCCTCTCCACTGATATGAGACCCGGGAAGCTGTGTAATTGCATTAGCATCGCCTGTCGTTTTCATATCTCAGCAGACTATCAGTGGTGTAAAGTAACTACTGTACTTAATAGGCTATAATATTTTGTTTTTTTTTATATATTTTTTGCTTTCTTCATTATTTACATTTTTCAGCCATTTGAAAATAGCAGATCTAAAAGCTCACAATTTCAAAAGAAGAAATGTAGAATTTTTAACACAACTTTTCTCGTATGGGGTGGAGGGGGGTGTGTTTGTTACATACTAACAGTACCGACAGTATCGACAACACCATCGCTCCCGACATGCACGGAAGGTTAAAACTATTAAACCTGTGGCTTCCTGGCTGCTAGGTTTAGGGTTGGGTTTTGGGTAGGGTAGGGTGCCGTATACGGCATATATGCCGTATATATATATATATATAGTAAGTTGTCCGTCTCTGTTCCCTGGAGTGTGCAGTCCCTTCATTGGAAGGTTTTTCTCTTTTTTGATATATATATATATAAATTTCCTTGGCATGTATACGCTGGAGAACTCATTCTGATTTTAAAGGCATTCATAGAATCGGCCTCAGGTCGTAATCGGTTAAAAAATGTAATGAAATGAAATGTTAACATTATTCTGTTATAACTCTTATTATATGACTTAGTTTTTTAGAAAGGTGCGTGCGTGCGTGCAATAACCGTTGTACTTTGAGAAAATTGGATGCGCTACGAGACTTGGATGTGCCACAATGCAAGTGTAAATGCTCTGAGTGATGCTAAGCTAGCTTGTAGCGTCTACTGAAAGCACACTTGCATGAATTGTGGAAAAGCATATTTATATTGGATACACAGAATGAACCGCAGTTGAATGGATTTGCCAAAAAGACGGTGCACTCCTCTAATGTATTCCTTTTGAAGTCTTGTAAACTTTGTGCCCAAAACATCATCCCCTGCCCCCCACCCCACCTTAAGCAATTATTTTTTTCTTTTTGAGGGCTTCCTATATTTAGTGTAGCTTTTTGTCCTAAAACAAACATTAAATGCCAACAATGAATGGAGAATTTACATCATATGTGTCTGAGCAAATCTGCATCTTTGTCCTAACACAAATTAAATGCCATTGACAATGAATGGAGAATTTACGTCATATAGACTAACAAATCATTATTTTTAACAAATTAACTGCTCGTGACGGAACGTTTCGCCAATTAGAATCCAACCGGCAACCGCTCTGTCATATAAGCTTTATTATTGATATCAAACCAGATCGCTGATTTATTTTATTTTTATAAATTTTTTGCTTGGCCTTTCCTTCTTCAGCGATCCTATAGACCGGTTTCGCTCAGGCCTACAGTTGATCTATAAAGCTGAATAACTCGAAATCTACAGAGCTCTCTATGATTTTGACAAAACGCGCAATGTTTGGAGGTCATTTCTGATTATCCAGTGATCTCGATTGGAACATTGACGTTTTCTAGATCAAGGATGGCCTTATTTTATCTCGCTAGCATTGACGCTAATATTTATATATATTTATATAATATTTGCTCAGACACATATGTGTCGGTATTTTTTGTTAAATTCCCATTGACAATGAATGGGTGATATACAAGAGCACCCCTCACTTCACATGGGTGAGATTTTATAATATATACCTATATCAACCATCTCACATTTGTGACGATGATGGCCCAAGGCTACAGCCTGGTAAACCAATCGTTGGGTGCAGTGTTTTGCAGAAACCAAAACGTGGAAGCGCAAATTGCAGAGCCAGTTGTTTCATAACAGAGCATAATTTGGCTGTCTCTGTACAAAGCTGGTCTCGGCGGTGGGCCGGTGAGACCTGCGGCTGATTTGATTAAAGCCACTGATCCCCCCCCTTCTAAGATTGTTCATTACACATAGCAACCAAAGGACCGATGACAGCACCACTTAGCATATATTACTGGCAGGTAGCTGAGTGGGCTTCATAATAAGAGGGAAGGTATGCAGAGAGAGAGAGGGAGAGGGAGTGTGAGGGAGAGAGGGGTGGGCGATTAACATCACGTATATTCTGCATGTCATAAAGTAGACTGGCATATAGGGTCTCTAAACAGAAGCATGGCATGTGTTAATTGTTGTTTGAAGGATTGTACGGTTAATTCAAAAGGCGTAATTTCAAAAGATGTGTTTTGCAAATGTTATCAGCTTCCTGGTAGCACTATAACATGCCAATGTGAAAAGGGTGGCATTTCTTCCTCGGCTTACTGGGAATGGGAATGTGCATGCGTGCAAAGTTTCACAGCAAGCGTTCGTAAGCTGAGTGTATGATTTGAGGCATTTCGTTCATAAATGGCCCAGTTCTGCAGACTTTATATGCCAATCTTATACCCAATCAGGATGGAATATGAAAAATGGGATAGATCTGCCTTGGTCACATGATTATGAGATAATGCGTATCGATTTGTGTAATGTTTGGACAAAATCTGTAATAAGAACACATTTTACTTGCAAACATCTGCCCACATGTGGCCCTATAAAAGGCAATGTGAGACATTTGGGGCAGAGGTTCTATACTCTGGCATCCAGGGGGTGTGTGCACACAGTTTCATGTGGATTTGACCAACTGTGCCGGAGATTAGCTGTCCATAGACAGACGGGTGGACGGATAGGGTACAAAACACAGGCCTTTGGCCTGGCGGAGACTGACATGAAGTTTGTATGTCTCAGAGTAATCTAGTAAGAGAGTGGTGACACGCTTTGATCTCGCCGCATAGCGGGTGCCTATGGGCGATAGTTCCAAACATTGCTCCTATGGCTGGAACTATTCCATTGAGATAGAATGAGCACTTCCGCATTCCATTGTTACAATGCGAGTCAACGGGAGTGTCATTACTCTCTTACTAGATTACACTGGTACGTCTGTAATCCACATAACTCGAGAACCGTTCATCCCACCGGCACACGTTTTATACCACCACACGGAGTGCAGTGCCCGGCCTTAATGAGCCTAATCTTTGTCCTAGTATAATCATACAGTAGTACCTGATGATCATGTTTTAGGGTTGAAAAGCCACGGCAACCTATACCAATGTGAGAAGCAGCTACACTACAGCGGAGACAATTTCCGACCATGTCTTACGCATTGGAGATGTTGGGGTGCACACACAACTTGTATCACAGAGAGAATTCAAAGGAGGATTGAACCCACGGTCAAGTCAGCTATTAATGACATTATTCATCTTTACTTACAGTTTGCCCGTAAGGCTTCGTAAGACCTCTTGTTGATGAAATGTCAAGTATAATTTCAAACTTGGACCATGTTTAAAATATGGGATTTTCAACAGATTAATAAAGAACCATGCAGCCCCCAAAATGTAATTTTCCTCCACTGCAAGCAAATGAAAACACAACACCCCGCGTTATGAATCCGCTCTCCTCCGCAACCCGGAATGGATCCGCTGAAAACGCCACTTAATTTTTCACAAAAAGAGCCGGATGTGTCGGCCCTTTTTAAATTGAAAATATCATAATGAAAGATTTTACTGCAAAGGACATGGAGTGCACAGTCACGCTGCCACGCATGTACACACACACACACCCCACACTCATACATCCAGAGACGGACGGTTGCGCCCTGCATCCTTTTAAGAAATAAGAGATTTAAATGGATGTGTCAGTGCGGCCAAGATGGATAGGTCTCACTTAATGTGTTTTTGTGGCTATAGGAATTAACTCCTCCTCTCAAACCTCAACTCACCCGGGATCGGCGGAGTAATGAACCTTAAATGGAAAGCGCTGAGCATGTTTATCTTACATTTTTTTCCTAACCGGGCCTTTTCTGTTGCCAGTGCCAGGAGCCCAAATTCCTTGACTCTGACCTCGTATGACTTATGGAGGAACTCTGAGCTCCAAACAATTTCACAAACATCTCCTGTTTCCTCATAGGTGGTGAAGGAGGGCTTTGGTGTTTGTGCGTGCGTGCGTGCGTGCGCGTGTGTGTGCCTGTTTTGGAAATGTTTTGTACATTCACCCACAGTCCTGAGACACAACAGTACCAAGGATGCCATTACCGGTTAGCCTGGCGCAGCCACACTTCACCCGCCCCTATTGTATATGCATATGCCCCGAGGCAGCGCAGTGGTATATTAGTATCGCAACGCAAGGCTAATTAACAGTATATACAGCTTGGTTACAAAATGTAAACTGCTTAGCTTGTGTTCATGTTTGGAAGACTCTGCAATGTCCATGCATTAGTTGTGAGAGGCCTATTGCTGCCCAAGCTAAGAGCTGATAGGCATTGGCTAAATTATGTTCAGTGTCTGACTGTGATAATTAATTGGCAGTCCCCTTTCTAGAATTTCCTATTCATAGTGGGCTCCATGGCAATCTAACCATCCATTAAAGTTGGATAATCATGTTCCTGTTGATTTTTTTTCCTTACTAATAAGATAACCATCCATCAATCTTTGTCAGATATTGAGAGGTGGGGTAATGAATGAATGTCCATAAATAATGCAACACCTTATCAGGGGGGTTTTGACTCAATAAAAGTCCCTGCATGCTGTGTAAACCGTAACCATTGATCTGCTGTTGGATTGTCAGCATGTCTTGTCCCATGTGTGTGTCTAAAACGTTTTGCTCAGTTCAGTCGCGGTTGACTAACTCCACCAGTGAATGTAGTAGGAGTACAGTGTGGTTTTATCTCTGTGTGACGCTTCATTTAACAGCACACTGCAGCAACACCCAAAACCTTCAAAGCTCTTGTATTAGTTTACTAGAATTTCGCGGGCCTTCGGCCCGCTCATCCTAGCGACGCGCAGCGCAAATCGGAGGAAGTAAATTGTGGGAGCAAAGGTAGACAAAGTCACAACATTTCAAATGTTGGTCTCAGTGTATTTTTAATGGAGTCTGAGTGTATTTGTAGGAAAGAATGTTAATGTTAACAGTGAACGCAGTTGTTGTGGAAAGGCCAACTTAGTAAAGGAACAATCATATTGGGAAGCTGATCCAGAGGAGGGCGTGGAGGAGTGGGGTGATGTGGAAGGGGTGTTTCTGGTTCCAGAGATTGTCATGGTTGAGCCTGTAGAAAAGGAGACACAGATAAGGGATGAATCAACCACAAAATGTGAGTGTTAATGTTAACAGTGAATAGTAAAAGAAGCTGCAGTTTTGGTCAGTAGAGCCTGCATAATGGGAGAAACATGTCCACCAGGGCAGACGTGAAACAAAGGATAGTGATTTGTTTGATCATAATCATCTTCAGGTTAGCAGCAGTTTTATATTATTCAGAAATGACATATGTAGCAATGCAACAGCCTTACCTCAATGGGGATTGTAGGGCCAGGAAGCACAGCGCGAAGCAAGGCTTGAAAAACCACATTGGTAGTATGATGTTCCGGCTGTCCTTCTTTCTGCTTTATGGCATAGGTTAGAGCTTCTGGGTTACCTGTCCTTGAGCTGGCAACATAAAGCTGTCCGTGAGTGAAGACAGGGGACGAAAGCCAGACCCCTACTCTTGTAAGTGTCTGTCCTTGGGATTTGTTGATGGTGGTGGCAAAAGCGGTGCGGACTGGAAACTGCCGTCTGGCCCACTCAAAGTAGGAATGTTGAGGATCAGCAATGAACTTGATTCTAGGGATCAGGACTTCCTTTTGTGTGGCTGCAATTTTGCACAGCAGCAGTTTGTTGTTGAGGGTTCTCAGGAAAAACAGTTTGGTGCCATTGCAGAGTCCGTCTTTGGGGCTGATGTTGCGGAGTAGCATCAAGGGCATTCCAGGCTTGAGGGTGATGAGGTGCCTGGGAAATCCACTGGGGCAGAGGGTGTCGAGATATTCCACGTTGAACCGCATTCTGTCTTGGTAGTTCTCCAGGGTATCAGCACTGCTCAGGTTGGTTGACAGACCTGGTATCCAGGTTTCCATTAGGTCGTTGATGGTGTCCACGTCCTTGTTGGTAGGGGCAAGCACTGATCAGCCATCCAGCCAGCCGGTAGTAGTGAAGTTGTTGGGCATATTGGGAAATATTGTTTCGCAAAACATTTTCATGGAGCACTCCTCTGCTGTGTGGTCATTCTCTGTGTTGCTTTGAATGTGGAAATACATGTCATCTGGGATGGGGATGAAGTTGTTTTCATCGTTGGCTGTACCATCACCAATGCTGAGAGTCCATTGGTCAAAGTCCTTCAGGTGTTGGTTTTCACTGGCCCTGACCCGCATGTTCTCTGTGAGGCTGGAGACTTGGAAGTGTTGCCAGAGGCCTGAGTTATTGAGGCAGCTGTTGACGATTTGGGCAGGATTAGCCCCTTGAACCACTGGAAGACACTGGCGGAAGTCGCTGGCCAAGATGAGGATTTTCCCACCAAATGGACAGTCTGGCTTGTTCATCAGGTCTCTCAGAGTGTAGTCAAGTCCCTCGGGCTGTGAGCCTTTTTTCATCGTCCACATGCTTGAGAGCACAGTGCCAGCCAGATGTCCCATCAATGAAGAGGAGGGTGAAGTGGAGGGGCATGGCTTTGGGATGGCGGTCTGATATGATTTTCAGACCTCCACCACGTAAGTTGATGACCAGATCATGTGCATGTTCGTTGGTGACAAGGCGAAGTTCTTGGAGATTGGAGGGGGCATTGTAAACACCGGAATGTCCTCCCTGTGGCCTGGCACTTATGACAATAGTGCCTCGCTGTAGTTGTTCTTCTGGGGTTTCAAGGATTTGCTTGAAATCTTGGACAAATATATTGTGCAGGTGAATAACTTGCTGCACAGTGTGTAGCAGCTTTGCCATTGTTTCCTTGTCAGCAGTGGATGTTCTGGCGGGGAGAGTCATGTTTGCAAATCTGGTGGTGATTTCCAGACTTGGGTCGAGGACATAAGTTGGGCAAAGACAGCACCAGCACCAGGTTCTGGTTGGAGTGGCCCGATGCGCTGGATTACCTTGCCTTGGAAAATGATAGTGGGAGTGAAGCGTGTGAATGTTTTCTCTTTGACAGCAATACTGGAGAGGCAGACAGCGTTGTTGATGACACGGCTGTGTTTCCAAAACAGTTTTGCCTGAGGGTTATCGTCAAACCACAGATCATTGATGGCCTGTGGGGGCCTAGGGAAGGCTGGTAGGTGAACCTTTCCATTCAAGCAGCAGATACTGGAGGTCTCCTTTTTTAATGTGAATGCGCCACTGTGGTCACACACGCAGTTGAGCTGGCCAATACTCTGTGGTGTGTCGGAGAGTTGGTTGATAGTTAGTTGGCCGCTGAGAATCTGTGCAGTGCAAGTTGCAATTTTGGTCTTGGTGGCTGATGGGAACTGCCTGTGAAGGTAGATGGAAAGTATGGTGTGAAGTTCAGTTCATGAGTCATGCAATAAGTAGAATGTGGTCAGTAGTTCAGTTCATGAGTCATGCAATAAGTAGAATGTGGTCAGTAAGTGAATGTGATGTTTTTGTTGAGGCAGGCAATGGAAATGTGTGGAGGCATTAAATTGAACTGTGTGTATGTGTTGTGTAGTGGGACAATGTGATAGAACTTTGTATTAGATTTATTGAGGTGAAAGTGTAGATGTGAGTGTAGTGCGTTGGTTACTTGTGGTTTCTGCTGTGGCCATTGGCTGTGTTGTTGCCATGCGCTGCTGTTGCTTGTCCAGCTTATGCTGAGCTGAGAAATGAAGATGGGAGTGTATGTTACTATACTATCTTCAGTACATGTAGGTATAACATACACACATATGCGTAATGCATTGAGGCAGAGGGCAACATATCTGAGGCCTTACCTCTGGTCCGTCTCAGTCTGTCACGTGTTTGCTCCCGCCTGCGCTGAGCTGGGTATGGACGTCAGTAGTGTGTGTGTGGACACAGAGTACAAAATGTTATCGATATGTTATGCAGAGATATGTAGATAGATGTCTCTATATAGTGTGTCAGGATGCTCGGTACCAAGCAGTAAGGTTATATGAATAACAGAAGTCAGTACCTCTGGCCTCAGCCACGTCCAATGAAGGTGTTGTGGCCATTTGTGGAGGAGTGCTGCCCTGGTGTTGAGCTGTGAAGTGATGTATAGAGATATAGTATGAGTCATGTTGAGCACAGGGTGTGTACCCAATTAATGTAGGTTATATGATGAAGATACTGCAGTATCTGTGGAGAAAGAAACGGCAGTGTATAGCAAAGTGTAGTTTTGAGCAAGTGTACCTGATACTTCTTGTGCTGCAGCTGCTGGAACCAAGCGTTGTGTTGGGGCTGTTGGCGTGTGAGTGGCGAGGGAGGGTCCATGTAGTAGTTCAGCTGCTTGATGCATTTGTTTGCGTGTAGCTGTTGGCGATTGTTGTTTTGCACAGTATGTGAGTGTTGTGGACACAATGCATTAAGGGTAAATTTGAGTGCAACATATTATGTGAATGCATTACCTCTGGTGTCATGCAGGTGCAAAGTAGGGGTGTGGACCAGTTGTGGTGTAGTGGCGTCATCATGGCGTTCTGTGAAGTGAGACAATAATCATCAGCAGTCGTCAACATACTAACTTGTGCTGCTATGACATGGTGCTGTGTGAGGTGTCCCTGCCACCACACAGTAAATAGAAAGGTGTCAGCGTAATGTGATGTGAGAGTGAGGGATGTGATGTGAGAGGGATGTAATGTAGTGGAGTGGTAAAAAGAAAGAAGTATTAACTTTCGGTGGGGGGCGTGTGCAAGGAGGGTGTGTTTGTCATTGTGTTGTGGGCGCCATCACTGCAGTTGTCTGTGTGGTGAAGTCAGGGGGCGGGGACATGAAGAGTAAGTTGTTTTTTTGCACAGTATGTGAGTGTAGTGGACACAATGCATTAAGGGTAAATTTGAGTGCAACATATGTGAATGCATTACCTCTGGTGTCATGCAGGTGCAAAGTAGGGGTGTGGACCAGTTGTGGTGTAGTGGCGTCATCATGGCGTTCTGATGTGAAGTGAGACAATAATCATCAGCAGTTGTCAACATACTAACTTGTGTTGCTATGGCATGGTGATGTGTCCCTGCCACCACACAGTAAATAGAAAGGTGTTAGCGTAATGTGATGTGAGAGTGAGGGATGTGATGTGAGAGAGAGGGATGTAATGTAGTGGAGTGGTAAAAAGAAAGAAGTATTAACTTTTGGTGGGGGGCGTGTGCAAGGAGGGTGTGTTTGTCATTGTGTTGTGGGCGCCATCACTGCAGTTGTCTGTGTGGTGAAGTCAGGGGGCGGGGACATAAAGAGTAAGTTGGTTACTTGTGGTGCGATGTTTGTAAATGGTGGTACACACACAGTGAAGGAGTACGTGTGTACAGTATGCACAGACGCACACATGTATTGTTCAGTGTGTGTGTTTGTGTAAGGTTGTTAGAGCACATGTACCTTGTGCGTGGTGTTGTGGCGCAGCTGTGAGCAAGCGTATTCGGGTGGCGTTTGGCGTTCGGTATCCAAGGGATGATCTGCGTTTCTTCGGCATGGTGTTGTAGGTAGCTGCAGTGTTTGAAGGAAGTGTTTTCTGCATTGATGACATCAATTCAGAATTGTTATTGTAGTTATTATGGTATTAGGCTAATAATGGCATTTTTGGCAACAGCTGAATTGTTAGCAGCCCTTATTTTCAGCATTGACAACATAAATACAGAATTGATTGCCAATAGTTGTTTTACATGAGACATGGCGGGGCCTTATTTCTATAGTTATAATGATATTAATAATGGCATTAGCAGCTGTTATTTTCAGCATTGACACTGTAAATACAGAATTGTGTAGTACTCACACACACACACACACACACACACACACACACACACACACACACACACACACACACACACACACACACACACACACACACACACACACACACACACACACACACACACACACACCAGTGTGTAGGTTTACTGGTATGGAAGCATAAAGCTGGCATAATTCTAATGAAATGGCCAATAAGAAGAGTCAATTGAAATAAAAGAAATGGTTCATTTTCAGGTCATTACCAACATTGGTGGCAGTGCCAGTGCCAGTGTTTGGCGGGTGGTGTCGAGTTTTGGCGTTCAGCACGATAGGAGGAGATAGCGTTGCAACACTGCGAAGGTAAGTGTGTGACGTCACTGCCGTGTGAGTGTGTGTGGGTGTAGTGTGTAAGATGGTGTTGTGGGTGTTGCAATAGCGACGTAGCTGTTGTGGCTTTGGGTTTCTTGCAATGTGTTGGGTACAAGTTCTCTAATATTATAATAGATAGTGAGGATTGGTGTTACTCTGTGGCCTGTACACATAGTGAGGATTGGTGTTACTCGGTGGCCTGTACACATAGTGAGGATTGGTGTTATGCGGTGTTCTTGTATTAGTTTATAGTGAGGATTGAATCATATTTGAACTTGCAGTTGTAGGAGTTGAGGCATTCCATTTAGTTTGACTCGTAATTCTTGAATATTTTTCAAATCGATCAGACATGTACAGTAATTTAAAGAGAACGTGTAATCACAAGCACAATTATCCCTCCAGGCTCTATGGGAGGAGTATCCCACTTACTAAGCCCCACTGTCACGCTGGGTGTATGGGATTTACCAGAACTAGCCAGACATGCAAGTTTGGCAATTCAAGCCAACATTTGATAGCCAAAATGCATTTGTAAATGTGACATGCATTTGTAAATGTGTCAACAGAGTCTGAAGCCTGCAACATACTCCAACCAAACAAGAACTATGTCTGGCTTTGGTTGGTCAATAAACAACAAAATGACATCATAAGCACTTCGGCAGTGCTTTGCCGAACATATTATGTGAATGCATTACCTCTGGTGTCATGCAGGTGCAAAGTAGGGGTGTGGGCCAGTTGTGGTGTAGTGGCGTCATCATGGCGTTCTGTGAAGTGAGACAATAATCATCAGCAGTCGTCAACATACTAACTTGTGCTGCTATGACATGGTGCTGTGTGATGTGTCCCTGCCACCACACAGTAAATAGAAAGGTGTCAGCGTAATGTGATGTGAGAGTGAGGGATGTGATGTGAGAGGGATGTAATGTAGTGGAGTGGTAAAAAGAAAGAAGTATTAACTTTCGGTGGGGGGCGTGTGCAAGGAGGGTGTGTTTGTCATTGTGTTGTGGGCGCCATCACTGCAGTTGTCTGTGTGGTGAAGTCAGGGGGTGGGGACATGAAGAGTAAGTTGTTTTTTTGCACAGTATGTGAGTGTAGTGGACACAATGCATTAAGGGTAAATTTGAGTGCAACATATGTGAATGCATTACCTCTGGTGTCATGCAGGTGCAAAGTAGGGGTGTGGACCAGTTGTGGTGTAGTGGCGTCATTATGGCGTTCTGATGTGAAGTGAGACAATAATCATCAGCAGTTGTCAACATACTAACTTGTGTTGCTATGGCATGGTGATGTGTCCCTGCCACCACACAGTAAATAGAAAGGTGTTAGCGTAATGTGATGTGAGAGTGAGGGATGTGATGTGAGAGAGAGGGATGTAATGTAGTGGAGTGGTAAAAATAAAGAAGTATTAACTTTTGGTGGGGGGCGTGTGCAAGGAGGGTGTGTTTGTCATTGTGTTGTGGGCGCCATCACTGCAGTTGTCTGTGTGGTGAAGTCAGGGGGCGGGGACATAAAGAGTAAGTTGGTTACTTGTGGTGCGATGTTTGTAAATGGTGGTACACACACAGTGAAGGAGTACGTGTGTACAGTATGCACAGACGCACACATGTATTGTTCAGTGTGTGTGTTTGTGTAAGGTTGTTAGAGCACATGTACCTTGTGCGTGGTGTTGTGGCGCAGCTGTGAGCAAGCGTATTCGGGTGGCGTTTGGCGTTCGGTATCCAAGGGATGATCTGCGTTTCTTCGGCATGGTGTTGTAGGTAGCTGCAGTGTTTGAAGGAAGTGTTTTCTGCATTGATGACATCAATTCAGAATTGTTATTGTAGTTATTATGGTATTAGGCTAATAATGGCATTTTTGGCAACAGCTGAATTGTTAGCAGCCCTTATTTTCAGCATTGACAACATAAATACAGAATTGATTGCCAATAGTTGTTTTACATGAGACATGGCGGGGCCTTATTTCTATAGTTATAATGATATTAATAATGGCATTAGCAGCTGTTATTTTCAGCATTGACACTGTAAATACAGAATTGTGTAGTACTACACACACACACACACACACACACACACACACACACACACACACACACACACACACACACACACACACACACACACCAGTGTGTAGGTTTACTGGTATGGAAGCATAAAGCTGGCATAATTCTAATGAAATGGCCAATAAGAAGAGTCAATTGAAATAAAAGAAATGGTTCATTTTCAGGTCATTACCAACATTGGTGGCAGTGCCAGTGCCAGTGTTTGGCGGGTGGTGTCGAGTTTTGGCGTTCAGCGCGATAGGAGGAGATAGCGTTGCAACACTGCGAAGGTAAGTGTGTGACGTCACTGCCGTGTGAGTGTGTGTGGGTGTAGTGTGTAAGATGGTGTTGTGGGTGTTGCAATAGCGACGTAGCTGTTGTGGCTTTGGGTTTCTTGCAATGTGTTGGGTACAAGTTCTCTAATATTATAATAGATAGTGAGGATTGGTGTTACTCTGTGGCCTGTACACATAGTGAGGATTGGTGTTACTCGGTGGCCTGTACACATAGTGAGGATTGGTGTTATGCGGTGTTCTTGTATTAGTTTATAGTGAGGATTGAATCATATTTGAACTTGCAGTTGTAGGAGTTGAGGCATTCCATTTAGTTTGACTCGTAATTCTTGAATATTTTTCAAATCGATCAGACATGTACAGTAATTTAAAGAGAACGTGTAATCACAAGCACAATTATCCCTCCAGGCTCTATGGGAGGAGTATCCCACTTACTAAGCCCCACTGTCACGCTGGGTGTATGGGATTTACCAGAACTAGCCAGACATGCAAGTTTGGCAATTCAAGCCAACATTTGATAGCCAAAATGCATTTGTAAATGTGACATGCATTTGTAAATGTGTCAACAGAGTCTGAAGCCTGCAACATACTCCAACCAAACAAGAACTATGTCTGGCTTTGGTTGGTCAATAAACAACAAAATGACATCATAAGCACTTCGGCAGTGCTTTGCCGAAGTTCAGTTTGGCAGTTATTGCACCTCCAAGATCTAACTAGCTGAACACCCGGATGTGAGGATGTACAAACCTCTACAATCCCTCTCTGAGCTACATACACAATGGGATGGTATAGTGAATTAATGGAGTGATGATAGCATATACAAGTTTGGGGGAGCCCAGGATCGAACTGGGAAACTTATTGCGGTTCCCATCCGGTCACTCTACCCCATAGCCACTGCCACCGGATGTACCATACCA
The DNA here is from genome assembly GCF_964188405.1 of Protomyctophum parallelum. NCBI lineage: Eukaryota > Metazoa > Chordata > Actinopteri > Myctophiformes > Myctophidae > Protomyctophum > Protomyctophum parallelum. The sequence goes on from NC_139714.1 coordinate 13,193,243, forward strand.
TGCTGTAATTTGCATCCGGAAGTGGACAACAAACTACAAAATCAGCCTATAGGGTTTCATGCCCATGTAACAAATAATGCCTTTGAAACACCTTTAAAATTGTGGTGATACTTTCTATTGCTTGTAGCTGAAACATCAGATAAAGCACCAGTCATCTGCTGGTGAAAGTAATCGTGAAATAAAGAAAATCGTGAAAGAAAACACTGAAGAAATCGTTTCATGAACGTAGTATTGTGAAAGAAAATCTTGAAAGAAAGAATCGTGAAAGAAAACACTGAAGAAATTGTTTCATGAACCTAGTATCGTGAAAGAAAGAAAATCGTGAAATAAAACACTGAAGAAATTGTTTCATGAACCTAGTATCGTGAAAGAAAATCGTGAAATAAAACACTGAAGAAATCGTTTCATGAACCTCTTCTCAGTCCTCTGCCTTTGGGAACATGGCTCTGGGCCTCTGTTAATCCCTGCAGGTTAATGGCCAGGCTCCCTGCCTCGCCTGTGTTTGATTATAATCCAGCAGATCAGCCAGAACTGATTGGTTTGTGCAGCATTTGGCAACATTAAGCCCCCTTTTCTCCTCTTGTCAGACATGAGGATTGTTATAGATTTGATGTCTGAACTGCTCTGACGTGAAACCATGCAGGGCGGGGGGCAGTGCTCAGAGGGGGACGGGGGGCAGTCGGATTGTGTGATAGGATCTTTTCTCTTTACATTAACCTATAACCACTTGTACCCTATAGCATCCCTAATCTGAGGAGAATTTTAGCCAACAATAGCAGACCTACAAGCTCGGTTTGTAGATTGGCTATTTAAGGTTTGGTGGAGAGGGGAAACAAGAGCAGAGCAAGTACAGAGTGAAAGGTGAGGTTTACTAAATATTGAGGGTTCAAAGTGGGTAAATGTCTGAGAGTACACATTAACATCAATCCAACACAACGCTACACAATGATGGTGCTTATATTATCTCAGGTAGGCCTACTACAGTATATGTACTGTAATTCTTCTTGTGGAAAAAGGCCCCCTTGGTCGTACGGTTGTACAGCCTGTAAATAAGATAAGAGAGACCCCTACGGTTGTGCCGTTTGTAAACAAGCTTGTAAATATCTGGAAAGCCCTTGTATTGTAAATAAGATTCACTATAGTAAGAGACCACACCGACTGCTCAAGTTTAGGAGTATTTATTGCACAAGTGAGATGTAGGCGTATTGATGAGGACGACCCGCCGTGCTCTCCCTGGGAGCGGTCAGTCGCCTCGACGCTGCCGCTCTGGGCTCCTAGGAGAAGGAGAGAGAAAGTAGTGTTAGTGGAGCAAGGCTGAGGAGGAAGGGGGTTAGTTGGGGAGGAGGGCGGGAATTTTGACAGCGCAAAGCTAGTATCAAACGGGTAAGAGATGAGATATGAGGTGTATTTATTTATATACTGTCGGGAATGTTACGTGATTGGCTGTGAGACTAGGGACGCAGGTGAACTTGATAAGGAGGTAGAGAATGGGTGTGATCAGGTTGAGCAGCGGGCGGTCCCGACTCCTGAACCTGCTGTTGTTGAACACAACTTCATTAAGAGAGAGACCCCTACGGCTGTGCCATTTGTAAATTAGCTAAGAGAGACCCTAAGTGTGTGTGTGTGTGTGTGTGTGTGTGAGTGACGAGCTTCTTTAATGTTCTTTCTTGTTCCTTGATCTCGTACCCCCCCCCCCTCTACCTCAGTTTGCTTTACAAGTCTTTGAAGCTATCTATGAAAAGGTTTAATCTGCGACTCAGTTGTATACAATATGTAGTTGGGGGTCCCATGCATGCAGCCCCCCAAGTCAGCCCCCCTCAGTTTGGGATGAAGCATAATACATAAACAAATAGTTAATGCAATAGATGTATTATTAATACATATAGCATACTAATGCAGTTATGTAAGTATTGTTATGCTTAGCAATTTAATTCTCATTCATTGCAACTTAATCTCTTTTAAAAGCAATCCAATCCAAGAATATGTTTTATTATTGTCAAGTCACAGGAGATCTGCATATTAAAGTATAATATTTGAGCCGTTAATACCGCATTTCCCGGTACGCTCTCAAAATCCTTTAGCCACACGCAGCTTTATATTATCGTCTTCTCTCTAGTGTGGAAACTTAAAGCCTCATCTCTCTAAAACTTTCCAGTATTCCAAAAAATAAAAAATGCATCGCTTCGCGTCATGGTCGCCACGTCTTGAGTTTGTGGCCTGGGTCTGCTACTTTTGATGCTGTGACGATGTAGTGTTAATTTACAAAAAAAGTTAAAATGGATAGATAGATAGATAGATAGATAGATAGATAGATAGATACTAGATAGATAGATAGATAGATATCTATGGGGGGGATTTCAGTCGCCCAGAGGCGGCACAGCAGTTAAGAGTTATACAGAGTAAGGAATAGCACTGTCAATACAGAATAACAGGGTATAGGTAACCTCACAAAAACATGCAGTAATCCCGGTCGCTATACTGCCTCCCACTGGCCAGCCGGGGCACCTGATGGAGGGGAAAGGAACTAGTTGGAATAACACGTTATAACTCCTTCCACACGCTACGCCCTACCGTGGACACACTCCCCTGTCAGGTGATAAGAAGCGGCCTGCTCACTCCCCATGCATTGAAGGAAGCATGAGCTCAGTTCAGGGCTCTCCCAAGGTTGGCAGAAGGAAAGTACAGCACCTAGGATTGGTATACAATACTGTCTATTGACCTATTCAACTATCGGCACTATGCAGAAAAACGGTTACCGTGTTCTCACAGTGCCCTATATCATTCCATGCAGGTTATGTTAAAACATAATGTAGATAAGAGGTTTCTACCCCGACAGCAACGTTATTTTTCCTGGTCTTGTTTTGTTACAGCCAAATGTTATTCCATACACAGTCACAATGGATCAATGATCGAGTGGGTTATCACCAAATATTAGCTCAGACGTCTGTTTTGGTGTGAGAGCTGTCAGACACACAGGTGCTTTAGCAGTAACACCTCCCAGCGGAGCAGACCACAACAGAAACATTTAACTTGGCAGAGCTGAAAACTTTCATCCTTCACACTCCTAACAGGATAAACTGCATTGTTGTAATTGGCACTCCGGTGGGGCTGGCTTTTAAGTACACATGCAGGCACATACGCACACATGCACGCACGCACACATGCACACACACACACACACACACACACACACACACACACACACACACACACACACACACACACACACACACACACACACACACACACACACACACACACACACACACACACACACACACACATTTTTGTATTACTGCACTTGTGAGGACGTCAACATTTTATGAATATCGGACATTTACACGGTTGGTGGGATCAAGTTCGACAACACCAGTGCACTACTCAATGTAAATCATAATCAAAGCATACCTATCTCTAAACCAACCAATCTCTACAAAACTTTGTTCAACCACATAGAAACCATTTTGTCTTGCGAGTACCTATAGGAAAATGCTGGTCCTCGCAATGTGTATTTCCTTATATTCTACTATACTTATGGGAACATTTGGTCCTCACAAGTATAGTAAATAATACAAACGCACGCACGCACACGCAAACAAACAGGGAAGAGAAACCACCTGACCTTGCATCTTAATAGAACACAACACCGCTAGTAGTGAATAATAACAAGCGGTCCTTTTATCTTTTCTTTATTGGAGTTTGTGCAGCTGGCTTTGACAGTCCACACTTGTTTTATATAATCAGGGCAGAGCAACATATTGGGACAGTATCTATTCAGTCCACATATTATTATTATTATTATGATTCTGTCTGTGGGAATGTCAAACGACCGGGGGGTGTCCCAGAGAGCAGTGTTGCCATGTCTCTAAAGTAAAGTAGCCTTGCCGAGCCATGAGGCCCATAGGGCAGGAGCCAACTCCTGTTTCTGTAGTGTGAGGCAGCTTGATGTACAAGTACACCCCCTGGACATGACGCTAGTATGTCGCAGGGACTTACCCACAATCCAACCCTTGATGCTGAGTGTCAAGCAGGGAGGCACTGGGTCCCATTTTTATAGTCTTTGGTATGACCCAGCCAGGGATTGAACCCCGACCTCCCAGTCTCAGGGCGACACTCTAACCAAAAGGTCACTGAGCTGGTTTGTGCTCATTTCTTGAGTAAGTCCGATGCCTGTGTGGTTCCCACAGCACCAATTTGCTATAGCTGGCAGCTCTTGATGTCTTTGGCAGTGCCACTTTTGCCACTACTGGTACTCTAAACATAGTCACATAGTCATAGGTTAGGACATAGTCACATAGGTTAGGACGGACATTGCTGTTCCTTGGAGTGGTTGCACCAACAAGACATGAAGACGGTGTGTTCTCTCTTTCTCTCTCTCTCTCTCTCTCTCTCTCCCATGCAGCGTTTTATTAAAACACAAAAAAAACATTAAAAAAGAGGCCACGTAATGTGCACCTCCTATATACTGCACCGGCTGCCAAAGCATGTATATAAGTCATGTAGAAAAGGGAAAAGTCATGGGTGTCCTTTGGCACAAAGATATAAATGGAACAATTGCAATTTGTACAGGTGAACTTTGAACCACAGGAAAAGGAGTTTGGTGTGGTTTATACTGCTTAGCCATGGCCACAGGCTATATGGCCAGTTGTGTACCCCCCCCCCCCCCCTCCACACACACACACACACACACACACACACACACACACACACACACACACACACACACACACACACACACACACATCTTGCTCCTCATCACAAAGCCCCAGCAGTCACACAAGAGGATTGGTTGAGATTACAGCGCTATACGCTACATCAACAAACCACTTACCCCAGGGCTACGTTTGATTGGTTAGAAGCGCCCCCCCACCCACCATGGGAGCCCAGAGCAACGATGTATAGCAGCTTCATAATAATGCATATTTGTAGCTGTTTATGCATCTGTGTCTTTTCATTCATGCCGTCGTATACATCTTATCTTTCTCACCCCCATGGTTGTTTCTCATTTACACACGAGCAGATTTTATTTTTTCCGTGTGCTGTTATTATCATCATGCACGTCACACACACACACACACACACACACACACACACACACACACACACACACACACACACACACACACACACACACACACACACACACCCTCTGCTCACCTTTGGAGAAAAGCTCCCGGGGAATTATGGATGAAATGAGGTATAGCGAGGTTTGAAGACGGCAGAAGTCATTCATCCAAACAGAAAATATGTTTGATTGTATTAAACAACATCAAACTCATCAACATTGCAGCTGTACAGAAAGCTCGAATTATCTTCTTTATCTGCAGTGTTTGTTTGTTTCATAAACATCCACCATAGACATGTTATGATCTATTCTATACCTCCTGTCAAGCACTTCCAAACTCCAACACTAGATCTAGATTTTTATGAAAACAAAAACTTTGCAGATAGAGGATAATTTAAACATTTCGTGCAGCTGCAATGTTGGTGAGTTTGACGTTGTTTAATACAATCTGTTTGGATGGATAGGCTGTCAATGGGAAATTGCACCTAGTTACCACCTTGCTGGCAAGATGGAGGCAGTTTGCATAATGGTCAACAATAGCAGAGGTTTTGTCAAAGTTTCTTTGTTGTTTATTTTTAATTGCTAAAGAGTTACGTTAATGTTAGTGTAACTTGGTGTTGACATTAGTAAGGCTTGTTTAGAAATAGGAATGGAAGCGCTGCAGGGATCTGTTAGTGGCTCTTAGATGGGTGCTCTTGGTGATACAGGTAAAACCATATAGACAAAAGTTATCCTTCCTCCAAGTTGTACTGCTTGTCAAGGTGTACATTGAAGACTTGAAAAGAAAATAAGGGAATCCAAGGCACTCCGTCTTTTGGTGAAAAATTAAATAGTTTATTTGATGAGCAAGGCAAATAAATAACAGGACGTCCTGTTATTTATTTGCTATTTATAAGGCTTGTTGTTTCAGTGGCATAGCCTACCTTTCATGTCTTTGCTTCATGTTGACGGCAGACTATGTATATCTGTCTCTGTCTCTGTCGGGTGGAAACCTCATATGTCCAATGCTTCAGGATTCAAATTCGAAAGCATTAAAAGTAGCAGCTCTACAAGCTCAAAACGCGTCAAGCTTGTGGATCTGCTATACTTTAAGCCCACCACACACCGGCTGCGTCCGCCGCGCGATTTTCAATGAACCTATCGCACACCGGCTCCGTCCGCCGCGTCGCGTCGCCTGGCGCGCCGATAGAACCCAGTTCTATTTTCCAGGCGGCGCCGCGCGGCAACGCGTCGCGCCGCAGACGGTGTGTGTCGGGCTTCAGATGCCTTTGGCTTTGTGTGACGCTGTGTTATGACCAAGTATAGGGCGTTAATTTACGAAGAAACACAAAAGGTTAGAACACGGAGATACGTTTCTGTCGGACAACAACGATATCTTATCTTACCATATCTCATTTCATCTCTTAATCAGTTGTTGAACCCTTCGGCCTCCAACTGTGTGTGTGTGTGTGTGTGTGTGTGTGTGTGTGTGTGTGTGTGTGTGTGTGTGTGTGTGTGTGTGTGTGTGTGTGTGTGTGTGTGTGTGTGTGTGTGTGTGTGTGTGTGTGTGTGTGTGTGTGTGTGTGTGTGTGTGTGTGTGTGTGCGCGCAGAGCGCTCATCATGTATCACAGCCATAGACTGTAAAAAATATGGACAAAGCGTTCCCCGGGTCTAACATGAACGTAAAATGAAGCCTGAAATCCCTTGCATTCTAATGCACTGTAAGTCGCCAGTCCCGCCAACGAGGCGGGACTTCCCCCCTTCTTCTCCGTTGGTTTTTATTTTGACTCGAGTGGGTGGGGGATCCCGATCATAGACTGTAACGGTAGCCACGCCCCTCAGAACATACGCGACTTTATGGTCATTTCTTTTATAAATGGGACCATCATTTTCCAAAAAGAATATTATGACATTAGAAATGAGACTTTAAACTAGTGACTAGTGGAAGCAGAAAGTATTCATGACCATGTTTATTAAGGTAATACAGTCTAGGTGAAGTTGGGCCAAAATACATGGGCCTCTATGGAGCTATGGGGTTTTTTGGGTCCAGTCCAGCGCCACAACAGGCCATTATATGAACTACCGATTTCAAATGAGGCTTCACGAAATATCTGGCTGACTGCCCCCCCCTGATCACAGCCCAGCACCGCGATAAGACCCTGCAATTTCCTATTGGTCGGAACGATTGGCCTTTCTCTGGGTGCAATTTGATTGCCAATTGGCTGCATTTTGGGGATGGAGGTGTAATAATAAATAATAATAATAAAGTGTGTAATTATTGATTAAGTTGGAACATGGACCAATAATTCATCCTCGCAGCCTGCTGCTTCCTAGAAAAGCTCGGGAGGGACAGGCGCGAGGAGTGATTTAGCTTCCTTTTGACTGACACGAGTCCCACAATGCGGGCGAACAAAACTGTGATGACAATGGAAGTCTTTGCAGATACAATTGCTCGCCTGCCATTATGCAGCATCTTCACTCTTTTCTTTTGTGGAGAAGAAACCCAAATTGCTGTGCTATTATCTCTCTGCCTGAGACAGGGAGAAGCACTGAGGGAAGGAATAGTGCTGTTTTGTTGTCTTTTTTTAGAGAGCGAGAGAGAGAGAGGGGGGGGGGGGGGGATGTAGTGTGCGTGCGTGCTCGCGGTACAAGCAAGTACTCCAGTACATTATGTATATATTTGTCTGAGCAGGGGTAGAGTGGCTGGATGCCAGTTCGAAACCAGGCTCCCTCAAAGTTAGTGTCCTTGAGCAAGACACTGAACTCCTAAAGGCGCTATATAAATAAACCATTTACCATTGAGTAATATTTGACCGGGAGTAAATACTGTAACTTTTGACACGAGGACTGGGGTTAAAGGACAACTTTAGTTTTTTTCAACCAAGGTTCATGTTTTAGGTTGTTATTAGAGAAAGTAAAAGATGAGTGTTAATTTTTTTTCATTTGCTGCTTTCTTTTGTTTTAGGGATTTTAGCTGTATTTGACAGGGGGGCGGGGGCATTCGAGCATGGGGCTAAATATATATATTTTTTATAGCGATTTATTTTTGTATTATTTACTATAGTCCTACTAGACCCCAATAAATTACATCTGGCCACAAAAGATCACAAGATCTACTGAATGTGTCAAACTGGCATATTGAGCCTATGACACACATTATGGCTTCCCCCCAGTAGGCTACCTTCACATTCAGTAGATCCTGTGATCTTCTGTGGCCAGATGTAATTTCCTGAGGTCTATTAGGACTATAGTAAATAATAAAAAAGAAATCGCCATAATATTATGTAAAGAAGAAATACATATTTAGCCCCACACTCGAATGCCCCGCCCCCCTGTCAAAAACAGCAAAAATCCCTAAAACTAAAGAAAGCAGCAAATGAAAAAAAATTGAACACTCATCTTTTACTTTCTCTAATAACAACCTAAAACATGAACCTTGGTTGAAAAAAATTCAAGTTGTCCTTTAAGTAGTAGCCTATAGATTAGATTGTTTATTTCGATCCTCATCAACTGTATCATAAACATTGCATACTGTAAATATACCATGTTCTGGTTGATCGAAAAGGTATATAGCCTGAAGCCTATAGGCCAGGTTTTCTCAAAGTGGGGGTGCCTCAGAATACTTTAATATTAGGAATTTATCTATCATTTCAGTTTAACCACTAAGACTCTCTAAACTTTGTGAAACATACCTGAGTTGCACTGTACTTACTATATACATATTTGATATAAATGTAAGGCACTGTAGAGTAAATGTAATTCAGGGGTGCCGTGGATGCAACAGTTATTTACAGGGGTGCCCGGAGCCAACAATGTTTGAGAACCACTGCTATCGGCTACCAACACTGCTGTCCATCATTCTCTCATTCTCCATGACTGTTGACTCATCACATATTTTCATCATCGCCGTCACCCGGTCCATCTTCTGCCACTCTGTGAAACTTGGTCTTCGTAATGTATTTTTTCCAGAGACAGATGGAGAGCATAGTTTCTGTCCATGACGACACGGAGAGGACCATTTATCAGTCAACTCCAGTCTATAGGTTTAGGGGCTTCAAAGTGAATCAGAGGGGCCAAATTCGACGGGAAGGATTGCATTATGGGTTCATCTGAAAGGCCTCGAATTGGATTATAAATGGAAAGCAGGGCCTTTTATTTATTTATTTATTTTACTATAAGGATGCGAGGCAGAAAGAAAGAGTGAAAAGAAAAATGTATACTTGGTGGCGAGAACAACAAAGTAACGGAAACAAAGAAACCATAAACAGATGGAGTGAGGAAGAAAATTATTGTATTATTCAAATATTTTAATTGAAACCTTTCACAATGTAAGAAAATACATTCCCTTCTCTTGTTCTCTCTCTCTCTCTCTCTCGCACGCAGGCAGGCAGGCACGCACGCACGCAACACTTTAGAAAAGGGGAATGCATTCCCATAGAAAGGTGGTGTCATTCACTTTAGCCTTTTTCTCTTTTGTCCGTAGTGTTTTGTATTTGTTGATGACAAGTATTTTTATGCCATGTTGATCCCCCATACAGGTTTTCTTTTGTGTGTGTTATCCTTTTAGCCTAAATGTCTGCCTGTACCTCGTGCTGTTTACATTTCTGACTAATACAGTATCCAATCAATCCAAAAAGCTTGAAACCGGGACGTCTGCTCACTACAAGTTAACCCCATATGATGGAGGATTAGCTGGAGTCAGAGGTTGTGTTAGACAGACAGACTGAATGGATCCCTCTGCCACTCCCTCCAAGCACAGAGCCTCCCAGTCCTTGCATAATCAATCATCCATTAATGGAGTAAGTGGCTGTGGAAGGATATTAAATGTTAATTGCTGTAAGGTATTGATCGTATGCATTGATCTGCGGCAAAATTGCAATCAGTGAAAACAAAGATACATTATACGAGACTATACGAGTAGCCAGCACCACGCTCTAATGAATGGGTTGAGATGTGTGGTGTCCACCGAGGATGATTTTGTAAGATTAGGCCAAACTTTTTCAGTATTGAGTTGCCAGGACCATCATTATGGTGTTGTGTGGTGGTGTGGTGGTGCGGTGGTAATGTTATTAACAGTGCTCCGAGTGCTGAGAAAATAACTCAAATGTTTTAGTAAAAGTACCAGTAAGACGCCCTAAAGGGTGACGGGAGACTGCTGGGCGAGCTCTGGCGCTTTGCCATGGGGGGTCAGATCAACATTATGGAATGAATTCTGTACTGGCCATATATGGAGCGTGTCTTGAGTGTACAGGGTTTGATGAGGTCAGATCAACATAATGGAATGTCAGAACAGGTCAGCTCCATATATGGAGATCTAATGGTGGCAGCGGGGGCAGTGTCTTGAGTGTACAGGGTTTGATGAGGGCCCAGGTAGGGCTGGGCCTTCATTTTCGGGCCTAAAGGGTGAGGTCGTGATCCGCCTGCATGGGTTAATTTTCGGGCCTGTTGAGAACTCTAGTTTTCGCCAGCTGCCGGCGCGGCTGCACTAATAACTTTGGGGCGGGACCATATAGAGTTTGAATGGACAGGTATCAGTCAAAAGGGAGACATCGATGGATGGGGAAGGATCAACATATGGAATGTCAGAACAGGAAGGACGGGTGGGGAGGATCAACATATGGAATGTCAGAACAGGTCAGCTCCATATATGGAGATCTAAGGGTTTGAGATTTGAGGTCAGATGTATAGTTGCTGGCCAATATTGTTGACATCAGGGAGTCCATATATGGGCATTCCCATATTTGGGCTTAATATTGATGACATCAGGGATCTCCATCCATGATGATGTCACGTGATGTCACGAGGCATGGCCATATATGGAGGTGTGGGGTGACTGACAGACTTTGCAAGTTTTCATAGTAAATGCGAGCTGCAGTCGCAATCAATACCGCATGTAGAAATACTCTGTTACCAGTAAAAGTCCGGAAATCAAAATGCATTCTTAGTTTTGCCCTCATCGACAGTACTGTTTGTAGCCTCATAGTCTTTACATTATGTTTGTGTGCATTCAGGTGCTAAAATGAGGTTTTAGCACCCGAGGTGAAGTTTTCTTAAAAATAATGAACATGCTCGCATGTTGCAGGTCTTACAAGCATTGATAGGCTACTGCATCTACATTCACATCATTCATTAATATCATTTCAGAAATCATAGCAAAAGAAACGTGCTCAGCACGTCGGCCAGTTAATTCTTAACCTCTTGAAGATTAGGCTATACTCATTTCCAGTTGACAACATATTCCATCGACAGTATATCCTATCCTGTTTATATCCATTGTCCCGAGTTTTTTTGTAATTCGGAGCATAAAAGCTCCTCTGGCTACGAGACTTGTGTAGCATTACGCGGAAGCGGGGATTGAAGCCGTGGATCCCACTGGGGGCTACAATCACCCTTTGGAACGGGTCCTCGCGCTTCTCACTTCACACTGTGGACCGCCACACACGATGTCCCTCATATCCCTCACAGGATATCACACTCCACGTCCTGCCGACTACGCCATAGGCCTATTGTGGGATTACGCGGAAGCAGGGATTGAACCTGGGGCTCCCACTCGCCAGACCAACGCGCAACCTACCGTGCCAATAGGGCCCGATTGGCAGGGCTGTTGCGGGCTGGGTCTTGGCTGGGGGCTACACTTGCATGGGTATTAATACAGAGTTGGGTTGAAAAATCTCAAAAATGCTTGGAATCTTTTTTTAAACAGCCAACGTATAAATGGATAGAGTTGTTCAAATGATTGTGACGCTATAGTAACTGGGGACCCCTATAGTTTCTGGGGACCCCTTGGAACACCCCCATGGACCCCTGGAGGTCCCCTCACCTCACTTATAGAACCCAATGCCCTAATAAACATGGATTCGCAAAGAACCCAATGCCCTAATAAACATGGATTCGCAAAGCATATAGTATTTCTTTGCGTGTGTGCATGTGTATGCGTGCGTGCGTGCATGTGCCTGTGCGGGTGTGTGTCTGCGCGCAGTGAACAACTCCCAGGGCAGAGTGGAGGAGTTGGCAGGTCTTGCAGGTCCATGCGAGACGTCCTCCTGTCAGGATGATGCCTGTTGGATAATGCATAACCTCAGTGCAGCCGGGGCCGGCCCTCCTCCCCCCACCCAGAAGATCAATAACACTTAGAGAGGCTTTATAAAGAGAGAGACACTAAATTTCCATCATCAGGCAATTAGCTGAACCCTCCTCCCATCTTTCATCTGTACCCCCCCCCCCCCCCCCCACCCCAACTGGAAGCATTGCACACAAAATACCATCAGTGTTGCCATGTCCGCTTAGTATAAGCAACTTTGGGCTTGCTTTTATTGTATAGTCACTTGTAAATATTGGTAGTTGTGGATTGCATTTTTTGGGTTGTTGTAGTTGCTTATTTGACACATTATTGGGACACAAGCATCAGTAAGCAGGAACTGGGGCTGTCAATGAAGGACCGAAAGTCTGGCGTGGCATTGTGAAATCCATGATCTCGACCGCGGTCGAAAAACTATGATGATGCTTATTTGGGGCTTTCTTCCTAACATTGTTTATGAACCAGTGGTTCCAAATGAATTAAGCAATATTACATGAGAGGGTGTGCTTTACCGTGATTATTGGCAAGACACTGATGCGGTCAGGAACGAGGCGTAGCCAATTTCCGTAAGCATCACTGAAGTCTGAAGTGCCAGTGACACAAACTATTCTGGCAAACACTGTATACCATTAGCACTCCACCAGTATAGATACACTGCTATAGATAGTAGCCTACTCTGGCTAAAGTACTGGAGTAATTGCTTTAAAGGCGCAGTGAAATGAAAAAGACGTTTTTCACACTTTTAGACCATATCCGTGGTCATCATATGGGCATACCTAACAATGGATGCCAAAGAAATGTGAAAATTCTCATTTCTGTGTGTTTTTATATCAAAGGTCCATAAAAACGATTGCATTATTTATTTATTAAAACGAAAACGTGCTGCGTGATGACGTGTAGAGATACACATCGATAAAAGCCAATAACAATGAAGCTCACCCGTTTAATTCCCCATATTTGCGCATCCGTCCATCACAGCTGCTACTGATTACAGAATACGTTTTTATTTCCATTCAAGATAACATCCAGACAGTGTATTACTCGGTTTCAACTTAATCATCACGCTAAAATATGTATCTGAAAACATTATAGGGTAGAAATAAGCCACATAACAGTAAACTGGTTGTGCTGGCCGACCATCTGATTTATAAACAAACACATACCACGCTGTTGCGCATAGCATAGCTAATGTCCCTAGCTACCGTCCCATCGCCTGAAGGGATGCGACACATACAGCATACAAGAAACAAAGTACAAGGTGAAAAGTGCAGCATCCATGAAGGGCAATACAGAATTGTGAGTAAAGTATCTTGTGCATAAAGAAAATAAGAAAATATTAAAACTATTGCTAGGGTAGGCCAATGCTATTGTGGACCTGTAATCACAAGACTGGTTGTTTTTTAGCCACTGTTTTGTCCTTTAAAAGCATGTGAAAGTGGGGATCTTCCTCAGTGTGACAGGGAGCTCATTCCAGTATTTGCAACCTTATAGAGAACATTTTGACTGAAGGTAGACTTGTAGACGTGTTTACACAGTTTTTACACAAACACTCAACGCTGGCCATTCATTGTCAATGGCATTCAATGTTTGTGTTAACACAATGTTTGTGTGTGCACAAACCGTCATAGCTGGACATAGGAAGTAACAGTACTCCGTTACTGTCCACCGGCGGATGAATTAGAGTTGGGAAGTTATTAGAGGGTTCATGAGAGAGGATCCGCTCGTAATTCCGATGCATTAGATCGATAACAAGGCTTTGTTTGGACATAATGGGGCGAGTCGAATCAAACGCACCGCCGGAATGAATGCTGAACACCATGTTTTTCCCGCTATTTTCTACACCGGATCTCTCACACACACACACACACACACACACACACACACACACACACACACACACACACACACACACACACACACACACACACACACACACACACACTTCCCGTAATGCACACCTTGCCTTAGTTAGAACCCCCTTCCGAGCTACCCCTGCCGTCTCCCCAGTATGAATTCAGGCTCAATCATCAGCTAATTGTCCATTTGAACCGAGCACTGGGAAAAGGTCAAAGGTCACGACGTGATAATGCAGTGTAAAATGCAGTGTCATGGGATTTGGAGTTCATTAGAGGTCCATTATGAGTCTGTGTGAGTGACATCATTCTCATGGGGGAGGGGATCCGTCTGTCTGTATAAAGCCCAGTGGAGTCTTTGGTGTGAGGATCAGCCACGCAAGAAGACACATGCACACACTTAGTTACTTTGAACCACTGCACGCGCGAGCACACACACACACACACACACACACACACACACACACACACACACACACACACACACACACACACACACACACACATCACACACACAGGTCTGATGCTTCCCGAGGGCTGTTAGGAGAGTCCTGAATCCATCACGAAGCTCCCGGTAGCAGGTTTTTCTTCTACATCTGCATATCGCCGCGTTGCAAGAGGAACTTTAGTCCCGGGTCAATCCTTCAGATTGCAGGGACAGCACTTCTGCTGTCAACGCAGGGCGGCCATAAACGGGGGCTCTGCTCCTCTAACGCTGCTCCCAAACCCCCGCGACCCACAACCCCGGGCCTCATTCATATTCACGATTAGCGCCTGCGAGAACCCCTCTGCTGTCGTCTGCAACTAACCAGATTTATTAGGATGAGGGAGAGCGGGGAGGAGAGAAAGAGAGAGGGAAAGTGTAGCAGCTGGGGGCAGACGGCGTTCACACTTAATTTGGACCGAGACCAATGCGTGTTCTGCAATAATAAAAATCCAACAAAGTAACTATAGAAGCTATTTTTCAAACGGTTGTAGTGGAATAAAAAAAGTACATTTGTGAGTAGAGCTGTAGTGGAGTAGAAGTGTAATTATTTAAAAGTTCACTACTTGAGTAACTAAGTATAGCTATACTTTGCCTCCACTGCGCATTATTTGTCTACTGTAGCACTCAGCTGGCGAGAATCACAGTACAGTAGGAGCCGGGAGGAGGGGCGAGGGATGGGAAGGAAGGGGGAAGGGTGGGATTCGAGGGAAGCGCTGTCGTTTGGGGCAAGTGGGGTTCCACCTGGAGGTCAGACTGGGGTGGGGGGGCGGACGCAGGACCCCCTTCCTATCCAACCAGCCCTGGAATAATAGAATAATGGCATAATTAACTGGCAGGAAGGTTTAGCCTCCGGGGCGCAAACTGCTGCTCTTCATCGGATGGAGTCCTGAAGTCCTGGATCTCACTGTAATTAGGTCTCCATGGGTTCTAATTGTCCGGCAGTTTGTAGAGGGTAAATGTTAGCTCTATATGGGATTTAGTGTGTTGGTGCATGCTGCATGTGCTGATGGCTGATCTTTCACACTGTGTGCGTGTGTTTGCGTGCAGCCTCTGACATTTTACAGTTGTGGCCCCCGGCCTTTACGGTTTACGGTGGGTGTGTACACATACAGACATAATTTTAACACTTTCTGTACACTTTCTTTGAAAAAGATCTTCCTAGTATAATGAAAATACATGATGATCATGTTTTAGGGCAGATCACGGCACTCCATCTTTAAAATGCCATTTTTGTTAACCACTTGAACCCCCAGCATCTTTAATCTCGGGGGCCCAAATTCCCCGAATCGATTTGTGTATTGTGAAATAAGAGCATGCAGGTCAGTTTAGAGGGTTCAGGTGGTACTGAATTTGCAGCTCAACAAAAGCAAATTCATCCTATTGTGTTGATGGAGGACAATGTCATGATACATTTTAATCTCTGCAATACGATTGTTACGATAAACTGCGATGTAGCGATGATCCCTATACTCCTCACACAACCAAACAACACCATCCTGGAAGGAACACTGTTGCCATGTGGTTCAGACTCAGTCAGTCTCCCACTGTGAGAGACGCTGCATACCACACATCGCTCTCTCTCTCTCTCTCTCTCTCTCTCTCTCTCTCTCTCTCTCTCTCTCTCTCACAGCTGCATGCTCTCTGCTGGATGCACATCTCTGGTTCACTCCACCCGCGCTGATTTATTTGGATTGTCCTCGCCTCCATCGATCAGGGGGTCCGACTGAGTTACTCAAGAGACAAAGAGGTAGACAGACTGGACGACTATTGACGGCAGAACGTTTTGAAAGATGCGCCGATCTGTCAGGTGGCCATGCAGGGCTATTGACGATTTCACATATTAAAACATGTATCTGACGGATGTATCATTGGAGAGGAGAGGAGGGGGGGGGGGGGGTGGGGGGGGGAGAGAGAGAGAGAGAGAGAGAGAGCGCACAAATTGTTAGTTTGTGGTTATCTCCTTTGTGCTGGATCTCGCTCTCATTTCTCTCTCTGTTTCTCCTTTCTTTCTCTCTGTCTCTGTCTCTCTCTCTCTCTCTCTCGCGCTCATACATTCTCTGTGTCTCTGTATCTCTCTATCTTCTCTCCTCTGTTCTAACCGCTGCTGGTGCATTGCAGTAAATGTGTGTGTGTGTGTGTGTGTGTGTGTGTGTGTGTGTGTGTGTGTGTGTGTGTGTGTGTGTGTGTGTGTGGTGCACAGTGGAGGCATCGATGAGTATCCATGGGTTTACTGTCTCCATAAATCAAACTCACCCACTGCACGCGCGCACACACACACACACACACACACACACAGGTAGTGTGACCTTTTCTCATAAGTTCATTTTTCCCGGTTTGCAGATCGTGGTGAAGGAGAATCACATTGGAATGTAAATGTCACATTCATTTGTTTGGGTTTTTAATGTGTGATGAGGAAAGAAAAGGAGGACACATAGGAAGCAACTGTGTGTGTGTGTGTGTGTGTGTGTGTGTGTGTGTGTTAAATAAAAGTGTCAATACTGCAATGTAGATGTGCTCTGTTACAAGTAGAAGTACCACATTCTACATGTTACACACATGTGTTTGTGTGTAACCTTGATTTTTAGGCCTATACAACTCATGAAAATCCATATCTCAAAATATTACACAAAACCTCCAGCAAGGGCGAAATCAATGCAGAAATGTCGGCCATTTGAAAAGTTATGTCATGCACTCAATACTTGGTCTGGGATACTTTTTAATTAATACTTTAATCAATGTGGTGTGGAATGAAGGTGATCAGTCTGTGGTACTGTTAGTTGAGGTATTATGGAAGCCCAGGTTTGCTTTGATAGCGGCCTTAAGCTCATCTGTGTGGTTGAGTCAGGGGGTCTTTCATCTTCCTCTTGACAACAACACAGATTATCTATGAGCTTTAGGTCAGGCCAAGTGGCTGGTCAGTTAAGCACAGTAATACCATGGTCACTATACACCAGTTACTAGTCGTTTTGGCTCTGTGGGCAGGTGCCAAGTGCTGCTGGAAAAGGAAATCACAAAGTGCTCTAAAGCCTCCTGGGAGATGGCTGTGTTGACTCAGGACTTGATAAAACAGAGTGCATCAACGCCAGCAGATGTCGTGTTAAGGAACTCTATAAAAGGGAACTTCATGTAGGGTATGAAAAGTGTCTTAGTGTGGTTTCAAACGTGATGTGTACTGTGTGGAGAATACAACATAGCGACATGTGCTTGTTCAGCAGTCTGATGGTATAGTTGTATAGGTAAAAACTGTCCAGTGTTTGATACACTGGTGGTAGCGCTTGCCTGGCCGTGGTCGCATCAGTGGTGTGAACCGTTTGTGGCTGCCTGGGGTGGTGGGAATCCTTGATGATCCAGATAGCGTTCAGGCTACACAAATGTATGGAATGCTGCATATGCTAATACAAAATATTTAAAATATTGATTTGATATACATATTAACCTTAGGAAGTATGAAGTTGTTTTTATTAGCATAGCATTCCATACATTCCATAGGGCTGGACCACACATGGATGTATGACGTCATACATCCATGCCGGGAGCCTGAGACGGGAGCAGTCCCAATTGAGTGAAAGATTATCTATTTATGAAAGAAATAAAATATTGATGGTGTTTCTATTTTGTAATTTTAGTTATAACTATAATATTTTAAGGCATATTTGTCTTATTAGCCTTATCAGCCTTTTAAGTATAATCTTGAAATATATTTGTACTTTACTTGAGTATGTCAAATGTTCAGTACTTTTACTTCATTTCAGAGGAAAATATTGTACTTTTACTCCACTCCAAATATTGGACAACCTTCAGTTACTTTATAGATTTTGATTATTATTACAAAACATTTAGTAACCCACTTCGGCCCTATATACTTTTCGGCCTTTTGAAAATAGCCGACCCACAAGCTCACAGTGTGTCACATTGCGACGCATTGTCAGCTTGTAGATCTACTACTATTTTATTTATCTTCATTTGTATTAAGATTTTTAGTCGTTTTTTCACATTTGAAAACTTGTAAAACAGGACATTCTTAGTACTTTTACTTTTGGTCTCTGCTGTGGAGGGGTTGGGGTTTTATATGGCACTGCTTTATGTTTAATTTGTTTATTTGTTACATTTCTTATGACTGTAAATTTGTTAAAATGTAACTGACCGGTGTGCATGTGCTTGTGCTTAGACTGCAAGTACGTTTTGATGCAGATACCTTTGTACATTTGGAATGTGGTACTGTACTTCTACTTGTAACAGAGCACATCTACATTGCAGTATTGCTTTTATTTAAGTAAAACAAATGTGAGTACTTTTCCCACCACTGTTTATAATCTATTTTGAATTCACACAGCTATACTTGGTACAGCTACTTGACAAAGAAAGCAAACTTGACAACTTCGACATTGACTGAGTCGACAATGGAAGCATCACTATTTACCATTCATGAAAACCGCCTTGAGGAGACCTGCATTTGAACCCGTCCCCCCTCCATACCCTCCCCCACATGCTACCCACCGTGTGTCACATTTGAGCCGGCAAATCTTCATTTAAATTGCAGAGGAATTAGCACGTCAGTCATCCATACAGAAGTGCCGCGGACATTGATGGCTGTGTTTGCCGTGGAGGTTTTTAAACATCCTCATTTCATGACTGGCTGGACTTTATGGAGGGAGACACCCATCCCATAATATATCACCCCTCCTCCTGTCTCTGTTGATTTCTATCTCGGATTCTCTTTTGCACGCTCTCTCTCTCTCCTTCAGTTTAAAAAATATATATATATATATATCTCTCAGCTGACTTTCTGTCCCAATCGTTAGTGAGTGACAGTTTGTCAGACTAAAGTGAAAAATATTGACATGGATGTCTGACAGATGGAGAGTGATCTGTGACCTTTAGAGCGGTGGGTTCTCAAACTTTTTCATCTCAAGAACCCTCAAATTATTATGAACGGCATACTTTTATTATGTAGGGATATCCTAGTGTTTCATGTTATGCCTAGTTGTTTGCCTGTCTTGTCTCACATCATTCCCAGTTACATACCTCTCTCTCGTCTCCATTCTCGCATTAGCCCTGCCCTTGCCTAATGATACTCACCTGTATTCACTAGTCTATACATGGTTAAATGCCCCACTGCCAGGTCCAAGTTTGATGTTGCTGTGCCTGTTGAGTGTTCTTTTATTTAATAAATACTGGACTTGACCTGCGTGCCTGCATTGTTCTGCTTCTTTGTCCTCACACACACTGTGACACAAATGAATACACCCTTCTGTATTTTGTGCCAGGGACCCTCATACAAAATGATACATTCTTTCAAGATGTTTTGAAAATGCAGATCCAAAACACGTTCCAGCACGGCACGTTGTGCACGTTTTGCTATTTTCACTATAATTGATATTGTTGAAAATGTCTAGAAATGTTATACTATTTTAAAAATCATCTATTTATTTATTTGCATAACATAAATATTAATATGCATAGTATAATACTTCTTTCCTAAGAAAGACAACAGAATATTGTTGTGTCAGTGCAAGAACAGCTCCAAGTGCTTTTTTTTCCAGACATGCAGTATATCCGACATAGCTCGCTCACGTAGAAAAGTAGAAACTAAACAGACCTTGTTTTTTTTAAACACCGTATATTTCAAGCACTAGCACTACGCTAGCACTGTGATTTTGTTATGCTGATTGGCTAGATTTATCTGTCAAGGCAGTTACTTACACCCACTTTTCAAGCGGCCTATGGGACAAAGTCCAGACTGATACCGGGGAGGAAGTGTGATCGACAATATAATCAGTCTTGCCAAAGCTAGGCTAACAAACCCTAGGAGGGCTTATAAAAGAACCCTCGTTTACATACATACTTAGAATTCAGTAGGCCTCATGAATAGTATTCATGTACTGTTGAATATTTTAGCCTAGTAATTTTACTAAATTGCAAATTTTACAGAGCAACTTTCACCTTGAGTTGAGTAACATTTGGCCCGGATTATCTATACTGTACTTTCACTCAAGTAGTCTATTGAGTTGAGCACTTTTGCCCACCAGTGATTCAATGTATGTTGATGACATAATGAGAAGAACCACCAAGGACGATACTTTCTTACAAATCTTACTCGTGCTGATCCATCGACATTTTCTTGCCTTTTTAAGACAATATGTACAATACTTGCCGGCACCATGTGAATTTAAAACCATGCAATTATAAATTCACCATCCGATGCAGTGAATGAAATTCAAAACTAGCTGCTTAGTGCCTTCCATATTCAGATGGAGCACATCCTTTTTAAATAGGGGCTGCTTATGCCAAAAGTCATCAAAGTTGCTGATGTAGCTATAACCAGCAGCCCGACAGAAATGTTTGTGTGTGGGTGTGTGCAAGTACGTTGCTCGGATTGGTTATGGGGGAGAATGTTGCCTCCAAATGCTGCTCTGATTGGTTGCCCCAAAGTGCACCCCGTGCGTTGCGTGCGCGTTTGCAGGTGTGTTCAATTCACGTGACACCCGATCCAGTGAAACAAACATGGCTCAACAGTGAAAAGGGGCCAAAACGGCATGTTCAGAGACCAGCGCTGTTTGTGTGAGATCAGCAGGAAAACAGCTTTATCAGCTCCATTACGTGCGTTGCTCCCCTCCGATGCAGCGAGGAAACGCGCCGTGCATTCTAATGCCTTCATCTACTCTTCATTAAAGAGCCTAACGCAGCAGTTAACGCCGTGCTCCGATAGCATCACACCCGGGGCCCCTCGAGGCCCCTGCAGCGCCAACGATGAGGCCTGTGCTCACCAGATAAACTTTAAATACGAGAGACGGGGTTGAATTATGACTCTGAGGGATCCATCTCTTCGCATGCGGGCACACTAAAACTCTAAGTGTTAATTTAAAGGTGCAATAAAAAAAACATATATATATATATACTGTACAGCTCCATCTCAATGAATTAGAATATTATGTAAAAGTTCATTTTCTTCCGTAATATAATTCAAAAAGTATTTTAAACCTTTTTTTGTTTTAAACTTGATGACGTACAGCTCATGAAAATCAAAAAATCCTATCTCAACTAAATATTTTACGAGACCACTAAAAACATTCTTTTTTCTGGTCTCGTAACTTAACTTACCTTAATCATCACTTAACTGTACGCCATAATCATCAAGATTAAAATCTAAAAACGTTTTAAATACTTCACTTTATGCACAATGAATTGAGAATATATGAAAGTTTCACTTTTTGAATTATTTTACGGAAGAAAATGAACTTTTACACTATTCTAATTCAACCGACGGGTTGCTAGGACGTGTACACAAAAACAACGTTCCCTACGTTCAACTCTATTGTGTAAATTAAACCAGATAGACCCAAGGGTTTCATTTGTATAATGTCAGAGTTACAAATAGGACCACTTTACAGAGTGATTTAAAAAGAAAAAAAAGAAAAATTTTCTTTGTTTATTTTCTATCTCAGAGTGGATGTTGATGTTTGCAGTCTATCACCATTAATACCTAAGGTCGATTTTAAAAAACATCTGAAAAACGTAAGTTGCTATAATATCAGTGGTTGTCAAACTTTTCCACGTCAAGGACCCCCAAAATGATATGTATGACCCCCATCTCAAAATATGTTTTGTTCCAGAAGCAAAGATTAGTTTAAAATGCCATCTGGGCAATGTTTAGTCATACCTGCACCGGTTAAAACAGGTGACACGTGACACTGGCAGAGTGGTGCGTAGGCGGAGGGCCACCCGCCGCCCACGCCGTCTCGCTGCCTACATGTCACAGATGTTTCCAACACTTCCTATAAATAAAGGACTACATGGGGGACTTTATTCATGAAGGGAGTCTTACACACACACAGTCGGTCACCAGGCTGGAGTATAAGAAATAAACAGGCGCTAATTGAAAATGTCCCATCAATCTGCCATCTCGAGGGCTATGATATGCCAAACTGGATTTGACTAACACAGAGAGAGAGACAGAGACAGACATACATATGTGGTAATACAAAACTAACGTTGAAACGTGAAACGCTCAAGGATGGATGCATGTCTTACAAATGAGGGGAAGATATGAGTTATGGATAAAAGGCAAGAACGAACAGGCAGAGAGGAATGGAAGAGGGCAGTGATTGACAATGACATTAGAGGTGATGAGAGAGAGAGACCGAAAGAGAGCAGAGGCAGAGAGAGAGAGAGAGAGAGAGAGAGAGAAGAGAGAGAGAGAGAGAGAGAGAGAGAGAGAGAGAGAGAGAGAGAGAGAGAGAGAGAGAGAGAGAGAGAGAGAGAGAGAGAGAGAGAGAGAGAGAGAGACTCTTGTTTGTTGGCAGGGTTTCCTGTGAGACACAAAGCAGCATTATAATTCATGGACTCTACTCGTTGAAGCACGAGGCCCATTATGCATAAAACAACCTTCCAGAGAAAAAAAGGTTATGCTGGCATTAACCTGCCGCAGGCCTGGTGTTGCTGTCTGTGTGTATAGTCCTATAATAATAGCACCTCAAATTGCTTGGAAGCTGGAGCCGCGAACGGCTCTGATCTTACCAACCAGTGTTCCCTCCCATCGCCCCCCTCAACCAACTTTGCCAGGTGGAGGAGTATAGAATCCGCTGTGAGGTGTCGTGTTCCCATACTACAGCCTCAATCCCATTGATTAATGCAATCAGAGATGCGGCGTCTCGCTCTAAATGAGTTTGAGACTGACACTCCCGTTTTATTAGGCCCCGCACTCCAACAGTGTAATTAAAACACTCCACGCAGGCAGGCAGGCAAGGCAGCTGTCACAATGCTAGCATGTCCATGATCCACCGATGTGCTTAGCATTTCTTCTCTCACATATTCATGTACACGTGTGTG
The DNA here is from genome assembly GCF_964188405.1 of Protomyctophum parallelum. Lineage (NCBI taxonomy): Eukaryota > Metazoa > Chordata > Actinopteri > Myctophiformes > Myctophidae > Protomyctophum > Protomyctophum parallelum. Next base: position 13,216,535 of record NC_139714.1, read on the forward strand.
CATGCATGCGTGCGTGGGTGCATGCACTGCACTGACAAAAGTGAGAAGTGATTGTATCCCGCTGTACTAAATTGAGCTACCTAATCACCCAAAGGGTAATTTATTCATTTGGGTATTGATACTGTGGCCTCTTGATTTCTGAATGCAAATGTAACTACTGGCTGATTTGTTACTTTTGCAGCACTTAGAGATGATGATGGGAAGAGCAGAGAAAGATAGGCGTATTAAAGGAAACAGCTATGTTGAATTTGGGGTGCCGATTGGTATTGTTCACTAGGTTGGTGTGTAGGCCAGAACACAACTTTAGGCCATTATTTTCGACAGAGAGAGGCTTGATGATGGGTTTTATCCTTTTACTTCCTCCTTTCCGCATCAGTTAAGCCCACATATTTAACACCTGCCCTGGTCGTAATGGCGGTGAAGACTTTCTCATCCTCTGGCTGAAGCAGCACAACCAATAGAGTTCCAGATATTTCTGAAATGTATGAACGTCGGTCCACACACTTCAAACACTTATGACCACGGCACTACACTTGATGCAACAACTAAACGTCTGCACATACGCACTTTACAAACTTCATGAGCATGTATCTCATGCTCAAACAAACTGAATTAATGTCTTAATGAGGGAATACTCTGCATGACTTAGGAATGTCTCTGAGAATGTCTGTGGCTTCTAAAAGTTTCACTGAAATCCCATAAGATCGCTGAAACTCTCACAGGATTTGACCCTCTTCTTTCAGAATAAAGGGCACTTGGATACTTTAGCTTAAAGACGTAGTGAAATGAAAAATATATTTTTCACACTTTTAGACCAAAAATCCATGGTCACCTAACAATGGATGCCAAAACAATGGAAAGTTTTTCACTTTTGTGTATTTTTATATGAAAATCAGGATGAAATATAAAAAATCATACAGATCTGTCTTGATCGCAGTTTAGATCGCAGTTTATATGAAAACCTGCAAAACCTGTCAGTCAGTCCGTCACGCCTCGTAACACACCATATATAGCCAATACATAATTCATTCCATATGCTGATCTGACCTCAACTGACCTCATCTGACCTCATCAAACCCTATACACTCGAGACACTGCCGCCCCCGCTGCCACTGTTAGATCTCCATTTATGGAGATGACCTGTTCTGACATTCCATATGTTGATCTGACCTCATCAAACCCTGTACACTCAAAGCACGGCTCCATATATGGCCAGTGCAGAATTAATTCATTCCAGGAATTCGGCCTAGTAGGAGGAATGTGTGTGACCATTTTCAAGGAAATTGCACACTGCGTTCATGATTTGAGGCATTTTGTTCAAAACAAACCAATCCTGCACACTTTGATTAGCCAATCAGGGTGGAACCGTGGAACATGAAAAATTGGGCATATCCGTCTTGATCACAGATAGTGTGTATTGATTTGTGTGATGTTAGTTTCACTTAAATCGGGCCAATACATTGGAGTCAATGAGAGCCACGATGACCAGCTTAATTAGAAAAAAGAAAAAAAAACGCTATTTCTGAACGACTGCAACCTTTAATTGTAATTTGTCATCATCATCATAACCTTTATTTAAATTTGGAGTACAATATACAACAAAATAACAAAGAGACGGTAAATACTGAAAACTATAAAATATAAAGAATGTATTAATTGTGAAAAAATAAAAGACCTAATATTGCGTTGTTTTCTGCCATGTGTCTGTATCATTTCATTGTTATATCTAAAGAGCACAAAGTAGGCTACAGTAAGTTTCTGAACGTGCTAAAGTATCACAAGACAGCCTGGCAACCAAATACCATGATGCTGAGCCAGAAACGATACATGCCAGACATAAAAAACGTGATTGGAAAATAACCTGTGATACGTCTTCTTTTATATTCCTGAACCGATTAACTGACAAAGGTCCCAATCGTTCAGAAATAGTGTTTGTTACAAGCTGGTCCAGCAGGCTCTCACTGACTCCAATGTATTTCAAGTTTTGCCTCTGGCCCCCTGGAACGTTCCTAGATTATTCTATCATATAGCCTTGACCCATCCATCCATCCAACATCCATACATCCATACATGCAGAGCAATCTGAGATGTATTAATTAATCACGAGGACCCTGAATGTATCCACACACATGCGCACGCACGCACGCACACGCACACACACACACACACACACACACACACACACACACACACACACACACACACCGATATTATTTATCGACTGCGTTACAGTGGGTAATTAATGGTTCGTATCAGAGTGGTCATGGGTAAACTGAGGCCGGTTTAAAACCTTAACGACCGGCACAGCGGCACTTAATTGGTAGTGTGTCGTTTATGTGATTAACGACCAATGGGGGTCCACCACCTAAAAAGCCCACTCGCTCTCTTCAGACCCTGGGCACTTCATTAGAGCAGAGGGTACTTTGGACCGCTATGAAAAGTGAATGTGTTGCCCACAATAGCCTCATTAATTCCCAGAGATTATATTTTTCTGTGATCCTATTTGCAGATTATCAATCAATTTTGCTGCTATCTGGGCCCTGCTTCGGGGCACGAAGCCAATATGCTAGTTTATGCTAATTATTATGCACTTATTTGCAATTCCGTTGATGGACAAGAGGAATGATTTGGAGATATCATTAGGCACATAAAAGCTACTTGAAATAGCATCGTAATGGGAGTTAAAAGAGACACTGGGAAAATTATGAAACGTAAATGGCTGTCATTTAGAGAAGGGTTGCCTCAGGGGGAAGTGTTATGGGCCTTTTATGTCTCTGACTGTGGAGTGTTTGTTTTGTGTGTGCGTGCGTGCGTGCACACACACGTGTGCACACACTTAACTGCAGGTCTATTGTTCATTTGTAAAATCTGTAATGGAGTAGTAAGTAGGCTAAACAATACAACAAATGTTGTGTATGTACACAACAATGTTTATATGTTTGTCTGACCGTTCTGAATAAGGGTCCTTTGTTGTCTGAAACCCTCATTGTTTTCCGCAAATAAAATGAATTTCCTAAAATTGGAAAACAAAAAAACACATTTAAAGGAATAGCCTGCTTCACCCAAAACGTATTTTCAACACACTCCATGATAGAACACAATAGTAGTGCTAGCAGCAACCCCGCAGGACCAATAGCCAACACAGTCTCATGGAAATACCTCGCATTTCTCCGTTTGGCAAGATCACAATAAAGTAATTTTAACAACACAAATCTGATATGGGGGTCCCAGTCCCTGGCACAAAATACTTTCTTGGACAATACATAATTCTGGGGGTCCTTGACATGGAAATGTGTGAAAATCACAGGAAACTTTAGAAACAAGCCCACCAAAAACGCAACCTGCAAGGCTGCAACTATACCTATAGCCTTTACAGACAAATAAGCCCAAAGTCGTGTATAATAAGTGGACTTTGCAACCCTGGCTACAGGAAGTTACGTCTTTTGACACTACTCGCTGAATATAAATAATAATAAAAACATGGCCAAGCAGGCTCAGAACATTACCCTCTTGCCCCAAATGTTAAAGAGAGCTGCGTGGTGCTTCTGCGATGTATTAGGCAGTAGTTTTCAATAAAAAAGTTTTTAAATCCTGTCTGTGGCCGATTCTGTCGGAGCGGTAGTGAGGGGCGCATCAGGTGTCCACAGGGCACTCTCGCAGATATGAAAATGTCAAAATCGATTAAAAAACACTACGACGAGCGGCTTAATCCCAAAGCAACCACGTTTAACGCACATTGTCACAGAGCAATGTCTGTCTAATGGAGCTCCTCCAATAAACATCAGAGCATGACCTTTTTACATTTAAGTCACACCATGCCATATTACATAATACCATATTACCTTGCCAAACAGAGAAATGCAAGGTATTTTCATGAGACGGTGTTGCAACAACACAATAGCAGCAGACTTCAACACCCAGCTCCTACTTCAACACTTCTCAAGCTGATATAATATGACTAAGTTATTTTATGTTCCTTTTTATTTTGAGCTCCTTTGGGATAAATTCCCTTCATGTTGGTGGCTGCATGCAGTCACTCAGTCAAGTATAAACCAACAAACCAACATGACTCAAGCAGAGAACAGCACCTGCACGACATTGAACACATTTTATTGATGTAATGATGTTGAATGATTGATGATTGATGATTGAAAATGTTATTCACTGTTAGTAGAATGGGTACCGTTGACTTGTTTACTAGGGGTCCTATTTTCAATTCATCAGAAAGAAGCCTATTTGTTGTAATTTATGTTGTAATTAATTATAACCAATATTCTTTGACAGGAGAGATATCTGAGATTTTCCAGAAATAATATTTATCAAGCTCATTCATCTCAGCATCTCAGCTCGATCCAGCGCTGGTCCGTTGACTATCATTGTGCACGTTCATGTTATTGGGCCCATGACACGTGAGCGCTGTTTAATACGTGAACGTGCACAAATGGCGCAATGATAGTCAACGGCCAGCGCGTTCATGTTATTGGGGCAATCCATCCCAGAATGCACTCTGTTCCTACCCAGAAGGAGTGAAATCGCCTCATGCGCTTTTGAGCAACTTAATGCAGGTAGATGGGAGGAGAAATCCGGTGCCGTCTCTATTAATATATACTCTAAGGGGGAGACAGACGCAGCCCGTTCAGTGCATGTGTGAACAATCACACATGCTAAAGCATCCTCATTGTTCTCTGTGTTAACTTGTTTGTGTGCGTGGGAAACTAATTAAGCTTGTGAGCGTGGTGACGCGAGTTTATAGTAGCAACTTAATGGGTCAGTGAAATTTCCGAGATTTCTTTTTAATGACTGACCCGAACCGGGTGGGACCCGTGAAATTGTTAGATCCGAGTAGAGCCATCAGAACACAATAATTACTATCAGTCAACTGCCAGACCACAAAATTATCTCTAACAATGACAGATAGCATAATCATCCAGACCATCACATCCGTCAAAATGTAGCATACAAATGCATATGCTTTTATTTGGGTAAATTAATTCAACAGAATATCTAAATATTAAATGATGAGAATCACAATGTTGTGCACTGAAGATTAGATCTGTAGCCTAATAGCAATTGACTTAAATAGCACTTTGAGATTCTGTGGAAAATTACTTTTACATTTATGGTCTGTATCCAGATAGCTGTTTACAATTATTTCGACGCGTCCTTACTCCTTAATTGTAGTTAATTAAACACAGGGGGTCCATTTGGTTGCATTATTTTGAGCTCTCTCCCTTGTCTATCCTGAGACTTCGCGAGGTGGGCGTGGTCCCTGCCTGACCACGCCCACCTTGTGACCACACCCACATTAAGGACCCTCCCATGTCATTTTCCATAGGCAGGCTCCACTGTTGAGAACCAGTGCACATTTAGAGAACATGTGCCTCGTAACTCGTGAGGAGGACCTCTCTGCTCTTATTGTGTGATTTTAGAGTCTTCACTGGCCTCAGGGTTGTGCCAAAGCTGTCACCTTTCCATCAAAGGCAATGCATGTACGGTACAAGCAGGCACCCGTGAACACACAAGCCGCGGTGCTTATCGCTGATCATCGCCGGCACGTCGTAAATTGGATTTCTCATATCATAAATGAAGTGATTTTTTTTCAGGGTTTCCGCATTCACTGCTGCTGCAGCAACCGCACCAACTCAATTGATATTTCCACGCGTGTGTGTATACTGTGCCTGTGTGTGTGTGACTCCTATTTGTGCCTGTCAGAAGTGCATGTCAGTGTGTGTGTGTGTGTGTGTGTGTGCTGGAGAGATAATTTTGCATTCCTATTTCCTGCAGCTATACTGTAGGTGCGGCGGCGCCGCTATCAGCAACTCCAATTACCCAGATGCTACCTTATCTCCCTTTCTTCTCAGGCCACGCATGTGGCATGCACAGCAATCAAGCCTTAATGGATTTGTGCACATTATATATACTGTGGCGGGGCTTAATGACCTAAAGACCGCGCTCACGCTCTAAACGTGCCGCACCTGTGACAGTCCTCGTTAACACGTTACTAATTGTAAAAGAGTGTAGGGCTCCTATAGCTTCCTCTCTCTGCTGATTAGCACACGCAGAGCGATAAGCAAGGTAAACAGTGGTGGAAAGTAACTAAGTACATTTACTTAAGCACTGTACTTACTGTAAGTAAAAGAAATGTTGCTTTTACTTACCAATTTTAAATACTTGTACTCCACTACATCTCAAAGGCAAATATTGTGCTCTAACATTATAGTTAGATTACCAGTAAGACGCCTGGGGGCTAGAAGCGACCTCGCCCATCTTGAGTGTACAGTGTTTGATGAGGTCAGCTCCATATATGGAGATCTAAGGGTGGCAGCGGTGGAAGTGTCTTGAGTGTACAGGGTTTGACGAGGGCACAAGTAGGGCCGGGCCTTAATTTTTTGGCCTGTTCAGAACTCTAGTTTTTGCTGGCTGCCGGGCGCGGCTGCACAAATAACTTTGGGGCACGCCCGTCTAGAGTTTAAATGGACAGGTATCAGTCAAAAGGGAGACATCGAAGAGGAAGGATGGATGGGGAAGGATCAACATATGGAATGTCAGAACATGTTCTGTTCTGACATATATCCATACTAATATTGATGACATGAGGGGATATATGGGCTTACTTGCGACAGCAGGTCGCAGTTACTATTTATATGATCCCTGATTTACATCATCCCTGATCCCTGTCATAGTGATGTCACGAGACCTGGGCACAATATATGGGGGCTTTCTCCATGTATGGGTATTTTACTATCATCCCTGATGATGTCATAGTGATGTCACGAGACCTGGGCACAATATATGGGGGCTTTCTCCATGTATGGGTATTTTACTATCATCCCTGATGATGTCATAGTGATGTCACGAGACCTGGGCACAATATATGACGTGACAAATTGAGTGGCAAAATAAATAATAATCCATGCATTAAATAACATTAAACAAGTCCTACAACGCAACGCATGTCTACATTGCGGCATTGATACTTTTACTTGGTTTGAGTACTTCTTCCACTGGCGATAAGCAAGTCTGGTTGTGTGTAAGGGCTGCGACAGTGGGACTGTCATGAAGCAACGCGCTGTGAGCTTTTAGAACATCAACTGGAACAAATCGCAATCCCCGTTTAAAATTTTCACATTTTCATAATGGAAGCGTATCAGAACTACAATCTCGGTATCTCTTGCATAGAATGTTTATTCAGTATATGGTACTGTGGCAGCTACTGATGAATGCTGATTGTGTATACAACCTTACGTAATACATTGTAGACATACACTGATCTATCTAATGCCTATCCTATTAAACTGACTATTTTAATGTAGGCCTCCAAAAAACGCTACCAGAGCATCAAATCTCGTACCACCCGTCTCAGTAACAGTTTTTACCCCCAGGCAGTCAGGCTGCTGAACAGCTGACCTTGAACTGTATTGCACTTCACTTCACTTGCACTTTTCTTTTCCTGTTTTTTTGTCTTTTCTTGCACTATAGATGTTTGTTTTTGTCCTGTGTATGTAAGACGGAGAGTGCTCTGAGCAAAATAAATTTCATTGTATGTATACTCTGTATCTATACAAATGACAAATAAACCTGAACCTGAACCTGATTATATCGTCTCTGTTGGGTGGAAGGATACCTAATATATACTGTACGTAAGTTAAGTTTCAAGAATCAGGATACAGTGAAAGTAGCACATCTACAAGCTCAAAACGTGCGCAAGTGACACTTTGGTGTGACGCAGCGCTGTAGTATGATCAATTAGGACATTAATTTACAAAAACACAAGTGTAAGAATATGGATAGGCCTATAGGCGAGGTATCTGCCCGACAGTAACGATATGGAATTTGTAATAATAATACAATTGAATATACATTGTCAGCATTCTTCTTCTTCCGGCAAATTCTCCACAGCAAATGATCCGTTTCCATCTATAACACTAGAGTGCAATACCACACTTCCTCTCTTGGCGAGCTGCCAGAGGCCTTCTCTAGGTCAGGCGTCTTCAAGGTTTTTTAGACCAAGGAAGGACTATAGCTGACAGAGAGAGATTATTTTCATAGATTTCATGGACATCATGAATTTGTTTGACAGCACCATCATCAGTGTATGTTGAATTCATGTTAATGTCAATACTTAAACTTGACGTTTCACTCTGTACTTGGACTGCTCTTTTTCCCCCGCTACCCTTGCCGAAAATAGCCGATCACTATTTTTGGCTAAAGTATTTCTCCAGAATAGACACACTAGGTTTTAATGTAGTGATTTAATATAGTGGTTTTAATTTGTACAAAGATATCCTACCACACAAATATTTGGCAGACCCCCTGTTGAAGACCCCTGCGCTAGGTCCACAAAGTGTCATGATCTTACTGTGAACTATTTACATACTCTATACCCTTATTTTGTAGTGATGTCTTTAGTGTTTCCTGCTTTGCCTAGTTGTTGCCTAACCTCGCCTCACCAGGCTTTCCACCACCTCGGAGGAAAGCCTGGTCTCTGTTTCAAAAGTCTGTATGATCCTGTCGGGAGTGGATGATATCGTTACGTCATGTTGTAGTATTGTTTTGTAGTCGACAGGCAGGAACAACAGGCGGCAACTTCCTTTTCCTTCAAACCGACTTTCTCGTAGCCTGTAGTTTTTTTTGAGAAACATCGGTTTGAGGGAAAAGGAAGTTGCAGCCTGTTGTTCCTGCCTGTCGACTACAAAACAATACTACAACATGACGATATCATCCGCTCCCGACAGGATCATATACCCTAAATGAAATGGTGCCCAGGCTAGTTGTTGCCTGTCTTGTCTCACCTCATCCCCTGTTACACACCTGTCTCCATTCTGTCATTAGCCTGCACTCACCTGTTTGCTTCACTATCAGCCTGTAGTCTTTAAGTACTGGACTCATTCTGCTCTCACACTGCCAGATCCAAGTTTGATGTTACTGTGTGTTCCTGCCCGTTTTGTCCTGCTGTTGAATGGACTTTACCTGCCTGCCTGCTTGTTCTGCTTCTGGGTCCTCAACCTGACACACACCGTGACACAACTCCCTCTGACCTCCTCTAGTCTAGTACTTCTCCTGCATCAACCCCCTCAGGGTGAACAGCACTACACATCTGTAGTGCTCCTCCGTGGCATGAACCAACACTGCTTCTGGCTAATTATCACCTTCTGCTCACAGCCTATAGCTTTCACAGCTCTTTAATGAAGATATTTAATGGTTAACAATACGTTTCTGACTTGGATTGCAGATGCACAGCAAAACTAAAGTTAGACAGGGGGCTACTGTACTAGCTTACTGTAAATTCACGCACGCACACATACGCGCACACGCACAGAGCACTGAATCATTTCCCACCGTTTTTAGGTGTAATGTTCCTTTACCGAGAAACACATGTCAAATGCCAGGATCAATATTCAATATGATCTGTCTGTAAATAAAGAGGTAATAAAATAGAGCGGTGAAAGGACACACACGCACGCACGCACGCACGCACGCACGCACGCACGCACGCACGCACGCACGCACGCACGCACGCACGCACGCACGCACACACACACACACACACACACACACACACACACACACACACACACACACACACACACACACACACACACACACACACACACACACACACACACACACACACACACACACACACACACACACACACACACACACACACACACACACACACAATGTGTGATGATATTTAAAAAAAAGATCCAGCTGCCAAAACCATCAATTCTTTGTAAATACAATCCCATTAGAACAAATATATACCTACCTTCGCGTATCATCGGCAGCACAGGGAACTTCAACCAAGCTGTAAAGGACATTGAGAAACAAGTCTAGAAGGGCCATCAAAATAGACATTCCAATTTACACCTGATTTAAAATACTTTACTCCGTCATAGAAGCAATTTCCCTGTTTGTTTGTTTTTTTTGGGGGGGGGGGGGTTGTCTCTGTCCTTTCATTAATAAAAATTAATTGGAAAAGAAAATCCCTGAGATCTGGGGAACATTAGCAAACCAAGACCTTGAAAAATGGGAAAAACACCAAAAATGAGACCCTACACACAATTCTGCAAATCCATTCTTTGGAGCTGAAAACACCAAATAATACATGCTGGCTAGGACTCATAATCAAAATAAAAAAGAGAGCACTTAAATTCTACCACCTAAAAGAAAATTACTCATATGCACTCCATAACAAGGCACTCACACACAGCGAATCTCTAGAGGCCCCATTTCCACCGGTTGGTTCCCAATGGGAACCGGTTCAGTTCTTTTTGTTTCTTACAAGGCACTCACACACAGCGAATCTCTAGTCTAGAGGCCCCATTTCCACCGGTTGGTTCCCAATGGGAACCGGTTCAGTTCTTTTTGTTTCTTTTGAGCCAGAGCTCCAAAATTGGTGGGAAAAACTAGACCTATATTAAATTGTTTATAGGAATAATACAAGTAAATTAATACATGATAACTCTTCCACAGTAGTAGCTTTTTCATATTTTCGATTATTTTGCATATTTTCCTACATAATGACTAATTTGCATATTTTAAAATGTAAAATTTATAATACAATAAATCAGTTTCATGGTGATAACAATCTAATATAGGTATGGTTTTGCACACTCAATTCATAATTAACGTGCCAATTTTGGAACTCTGACTCATGGACTAAAAACCAAAAAGAACTGAATCGTTTCCCATTGGGAACCAACCGGTGGAAAAGGGGCCAGAGAGATGCCCCTCAACCAGGCTCAAACACAAACAGAGCCATCAGAAAGAAAACCTATTGGACTAAACCAACTTATAAAACAGCAAAAGGAAGGCTATCTGACACATTTGAAAGCAGCAACCCAAAAGCAGAGTAAACTATATTGCTATTTTGGCCCTAAACAGAGAATACACTGTGGCAGAATACCCAAACACCGGGACCGACCCAAAACAAGGACAATTCTTCACTATAGGTACAGACTCAGTGAGCACAGTCTTGCGATCGAGAAAGGCCGTCATAGGCAGACCTGTCTCCCTATAGAGAAGATGGACTATGCACCCACTGCACACAAAAATATGTGGATACTGAGCTCCTAACCACCTGCCCACTATACCAAGACATCAGAGACACATACTTCCCACAGATTGCACACACCCAAACTGAGTTGAAACTATACCAACAACAAAAAAAATCCTTACCTATTGGGAGAAATACAACAATGTGCAAACACCGCAGCAAGATTTGTGAACTGTGAAAGCGACAAAAGAATTGACACTTGCTTTGGCAATGTAAACGTATGTTTTATCATGCCAATAAAGCTCCTTTGAATGGAATTGAAAGTTGTGTATACATATAGGGAACAGAGAGGAACAAGGAACGGATAATCTTCTATATTCTAAGCATACTGACAATGAGCATACTTTTACTTTTGGTAACCCGAGCATCCATATTGTGGGGAAAGCTTGTCGATCTGCTATTTTCAGCTAAAGCTTTCCCCAGAATAACTGAAAACTGGAAAATATAGTAGAATAGAGCCCTGTGGGTCTCCGCTCAACCGTCCATAATAAGCATATTTTGATGCTGATACATTTGTACCCTTTACTCAAGTACACAAGTTTATTATGGGACTTTGACTTGTAAACAGAGTATATCTACATTGCAGTATTGATACTTTTACTTAAGTAAAACCAGTGAGTACTTCTTCCATGGCGGTTGAGTGGTCTCATGGAGGATGGAGTGGACAGGTAACAGTTGGTAATGGGATAGTAAAGGGATAGGAAGCCGAGTGTGTTCATTTAGGCCACAATCAGACTTCCTTGTGTGGTTGTCAGCGATTCTGGGGGTCCATTATTGCGCCGCTAATCCCTTGGGGAGAGAGAGAGAGTGAAGGAAGAGGGAACGATGAAGAAGGCGAACATCTGGAGAGAGGACAAAGGAAGGTAGAGAGCCTGTGCTTCCCCCAAATAGAGGCTGATGGACATGGTGTGACATCCAGACCGAGTCACTTAACGTGACCTTAATGGCCACTCCGGATTAGCTGTCCATGTCACCACCATGACCCCAATACAACGACCCCCCCTCCACGCGCACGCGCGCGCACACACACACACACACACACACACACACACACACACACACACACACACACACACACACACACACACACACACACACACACACACACACACACACACACACACACACACACACACACACACACACACACACACAAAAACAGAATCCCTCCTGCAAACTCTCAGCCTCTGATCTGATGGCCTCACTCCCCCCCATTAAGCCAATAAGACCTAGGGTGATTCTTTAATGCCTTCCAAATCAGTAGTTCTCAAAAAAAAATGTGCCAAGGAGGGACCCCCAAATTGTATATTGCCGTGAACGACCCGCCATCTGAAACTGTTTTGTGCCGCAAGAGGGCTGTGAGCTTGTATATCAGCTATTTTTGAGAATGTCTGTTCTAAATCCAAAAAGTTTTCTGGAAAATAATAACAAAATAAAATAAGGTATGTTGCTATAGCTACAATCTAAAATGACACGGATGTTTTCCCGGATTGAATGAGTTAAAAAATCATTCTCCCACCGGTGGGCTCCCAAATTGAGTTTGTGGGCGCGCTTAATATTCTCACCACTTTGATACCTCTGGGCTGTGGATGGTGGAGGAGTGTGTGACATTATTCATCATTTAAGCGTAGAATATTAGATTGTGTCACTCATCCCAACTCCATAATGCGGCGAGGCAAAGACATAAATCTAGTATGACAGACTGCCGGTGATTTATCACGTCACACAGAGACAAAAACAGGAGCGAGACAAGCCAGTTCTTTATCAAGTTGTATAAAACCTGGAGGTGCATAGATAGCGGGGAAGTGTTCCATGGTAGATGGCAAGGGAGAGCGCTTGAAATTGAGGCTCACGAAATTGCCTGCAGTTCCCATTAGTGGCCCAGCAGATGTCGCTATTTCACCTCCTGTTGACTGGAGAAGCACTGGTCAGATTTTGCATTTGATTTTATTTCCTTGGTAAACATTTTCGTCCCATTAATTTTAAAAATAATTATAAAGTAGGGTATGTTTATGGGGCTTCTACTGGTTCTACCGAGTGAAGACCTGCCCTCGCTGCTTTTGCAGCCAATAGCAGTTGTTTCCGGTAGCATTTCGGAACCGGAAGCTCCAAGATGACGGATTTGAATTAGCCGACAAAAGTGACTTCAAAACTAGGGTTACGTGACGGTTCCATTCGTCCAAATCTTTTTTTTTTTTACAGTCTGTCTATGGTTTAGTGGCAGTTTGAAGTGAGACGATACAGGTAAACAAATGAAATTGGAACCACATTCAGAGGATTACAAGAACTCTCACCCCAAAACACACTCGACCGGGTCAAATCCGGCGATCTTGGTATGGTCACCACCAGGTATTCCTGAACATAACCTTTTCAAAATATATCCTAAACCTAACCTTATTCCCCTTACAGTCCTACAGCAGTCTTCTTAACCTCGTGTATTGCCCCCCACTGTCACAGTCCCCCTTCCTTTGCCTGTGTGCAGTGAAACGTGGCAATGCTATTAGACGGATTGTGAGTTTTCCGAGTGTGTAAGAGCACAGCACTTCTATGTTCTTCCAAACGTCTATTTTATTTATTTTTCCTCCCGTCTAAATGCCGAGCTACTGTACATCGGTACATCGAGCGTGTGTGTGCAACTGTGCATAAAACGCGCACACGTGAGCCCCGCAAATGCGTACTTTAAAATAGGACTGGATCTATAAGTGTGTGTGTGTGTGTGTGTGTGTGTGTGTGTGTGTCAGATCATAATTTTTAAACCCAGTCTTGCTGCAAATATGTCCGAAGTAGACCTCGGCCCCCTGGCACAATATATTAAACCCACAGTAACCAACCTAGGTGTAAGAATGGACAGTGACTTTTTAATCACAAGTAAGACGCGCAAACGCGTGAAGCGAACGCAGCTCGTGTGTGTGTGGTTGTGTGTGTGTGTGTGTGCTACAGCTGCGCCCTGTGTGTGTGTGTGTGTGTGTGCGTGCGTGCGTGCCACAGCTGCGCCCTCTGGTGGCGGGCCGGTGGTGTAACAGCGTGACACCACACAGCGTGACACACACACACACAGACACTCAGCCCCTGCTGTCATAGTAAGTGGCTCACTGCGTTCGCAACTACCCGCCTGGATTACTGCAATGCACTTTATGTTGGGGCTAGCCAGGGCTGCACTTATAGATTGCAACTAGTGCAAAATGCTGCTGCACGCCTTCTGACAGGCACAAGAAGGCGTGACCACATTTCCCCCATTTTAGCTTCACTGCACTGGTATGTTTTATTTATTTTATTTATTGTTTCTTTTTAAATCCCCTCATGGGCTAGCACCTCCCTATATTTCAGACCTTTTAAAATTGTATGTCCCAGAAAGGTCGTTGAGATCAGCAGACAAGCTCCTGTGCCTTTTCTGTAGCTGCCCCTAAACTTTGGAATGAACTCCCCCTCTCTGTAAAACTATCCCCCTCTATCCCTATCTTTAAATCCCGTCTTAAAACACTTTTTTATTCCCAAGCTTTTACCCCAGAGTGAGATATTTGTATATATTTTTTGTTTTACTGTTTGTTTCTGTTTTTCTCCACCCTGGTGTATATTTGTATCTCTATAATATGTTTTTGACGATTTTGTGCACTTTTATTGTTTGTTATGTAAAGCACTTTTGGTCAACTGTGCTATATAAATAAAGTTGGAGTGTGTGTGTGTGTGTGTGTGTGTGTGTGTGTGTGTGTGTGTGTGTGTGTGTGTGTGTGTGTGTGTGTGTGTGTGTGTGTGTGTGTGTGTGTGTGTGTGTGTGTGTGTGTGTGTGTGTGTGTGTGTGTGTGTGTGTGTGTGTGTGTGTGTGTGTGTGTGTGTGTGTGTGCGCGCGCGCGCGCATATACGTGCAAACACCAGGCTGAAAAGCCTGGTGGCCGTAACTTCCTCTTGTCATCGCACGTGGCGGCTCTGGCAGTTGCAGCAGCTTAATTTATTTACCGCTATCAGCAAAGCTGAGGCGCCCCTGCATTCATTGTTAACCCTGCCATCTGTTGCATTCTCCCCAAATATATTATTTTACAAGAATTTGAGCAAACTATCGGGCCATTTCACAGCCTGTTTCTAATTGGCCTCTTCCTAATGAATCCATAATCAATCAATAAATCAATCAATCAATCAAGAACTGCACTAGAGCAGAATAAACACCAATAATATCACAGAAGGAGAACCAAGCATCCCACAATAGAGAACAGATGGAATCCAGTCTTACTTTTTAATTGTGTGTGTGTGTGTGTGTGTGTGTGTGTGTGTGTGTGTGTGTGTGTGTGTGTGTGTGTGTGTGTGTGTGTGTGTGTGTGTGTGTGTGTGTGTGTGTGTGTGTGTGTGTGTGTGTGTGTGTGTGTGTGTGTGTGTGTGTGTGAGTGATATAGAGTACAGGATTAACCAGGAACGGAAATTGTCATGAATGTTAAGTAACCATGGGCGAACGACTGTTACATATCTGGCATATGCTACGGTGCGAACAGCTAAACGCACGCACGCATATTGTGCACTGAGTCGCTGATTGCCTGCATGTGTGAATGGACATTGTGCTGCAATTACAAAGCTTGACATCATGCCCCAATAGAGACCGCAGCAGACAGTGTCTTTGTGACACTGTGGCTGAACACGGCCATGTGGCGGATCAGAGCCTTGCGGTTCAAGGCCCTCCACACTTAACCACATGTGAACCCTGAAAGGAGCAGAGCTAGTTTAGAGCACAAGAAGTCGGACATCACTGCCACTAGAGGGCTCTGGGTCACAGCCTTTTTTTGTATTGGAATTCGGAGCCACTGTGTGGCCGCGGAGGCAAGGAGGTCGGTCGCGGGGGTCCGCAGTAGTCTGCGTGGGGGTCCAAATGTGTTACTGTTAAATCAGCGGGTGTGCTCCGGTGTGCTCTGCTTTGCTGCGCTGAAGTATCATGGCGGCATTTCGACTATCGGCATTAAAGGTGTCTGGTTGCGTCCCCCCCCCCTCTATGGGTTGCGTAGAAAGGCAGCCAATCAGAACTACAGAACTACACGTCAGTATGACTAGCAAGTCGAAGTTTTCATGGGTATTCATAGACCAGTGCTTTTCAAGTCACTGGTAGAAACCTGGGAAAGTGTTTCTTGTGTCCTAAACAACATCATTAAAAGATGATCTGGTTGCAAAAGGGTTGAAGTGGCCCTTTAATGGACTAATGTTATGGGGAGGGTGTCTAGACCGGATCAGAAAACTGAAATATGAGTCACACTGGGCCTAAAAAAACGGAAGTGCTGGAATTTGGTGGAAGCGGAAGCGAACTTGTAGGGGATGTTCAAACGCTAGAAGCCCCACTTCCAGCTATAGGCACTCTCTGCCTTAGGTCGTGACCATGAGGATTGTCTCTTCACAGATTGGCTTGGAACGAGGCTAAATATGAGTTGATCCCAGTCAGTCTGTCTATCTTTCACAGACTGTTTGGGGATACTCACGGCATCAACATAGCGATTATTTCAATCCATCCAACATGCAAACAGAGACACAACCACACACACACGCACGCATTCACACGCACGCTCGCACACACACACACACACACACACACACACACACACACACACACACACACACACACACACACACACACACACACACACACACACACACACACACACACGGCATAAGCCAGTTGGCTGGACTCTGGCTCTTCGTCTCATGGTTCGCCAGGTGACAGATGGAGAGGACACATGGAGGTTGTGGGTTTGCAGTGCACATACACATACATGTGCACACACACGTGCACGCACACACTCACACGCGTGTGCGCACACGTTATGACAGAGGGCTGCATGTACATGTAAGCTGAGACGCCTTCATACATGGAAAGGAATATGGCTCATGATACTGACATGATACTGGAGAGGGAATCTTAAAAGAACAAGAAAGTGGCCACACACACTGATGCCAATATTTTATTTAGGACGCAGAGTCAGACAGAATATGACTACAGACAAAGAGAAATTGACTGACATGATACTGACCATGACCAGTCATCCTTAGGCAGTTTTCTTTTCCCAACAAGATTTCACATCTTTAGTTGTACTTGTATTAACATGCCAATAATGGCTTCCATTTTAAAACAGTTTTACTGCCAGGAATGGTTTACTCCAGGTTACTGTCGTTGCTATATACGACATACCCGCCTTTTGTTTTATGTGTTTAATCCGCCATATTGTAATAAATAAAAAGAAACTCCGTCTTCGCAGCGGAGATAGAGACTAGATGCTTTCGTTTTGATGACGAATCCGGAAATCGTGGGCTGCTAGGGCTTCTGGGAAATTGAGGCCAATGCAAATGAATGGGGTACAACAGCTCATGGAGACGAGTCTTGTGTGCGTCTTCCGGGTGCACCAAGATAGTGGATGGTACGATCGGATCACAACAAACCGAGGGACCTTTTTTCGCTGGATTTTCGTGGATTAAAAGCCCAAATAATTCAGCGTATGCTCTAAAGGTAATACAACAATCTCGGCAGTGAAGGGGGGTTGATTCAAATGCGGGTTACGCGTGTAAAACAGTCAAACTACATTATGCTAACTGTCCAGGAATAGAAAGCCTGCAGTATCTATGAGCTTGGATTTCCCATGGACAATGTCACTGGTATAGGGTTTCTGAACTGCCCACAGCCCTCCTCTTAGACACAGACGGGGTAGACAAAAATGGTACCACATTATAATGAGCAGTACCGATTAGGAAGAACATGGGTGAAGTGGTCCTTTAACAGGCAGGCTTCTCTGAAGAACGCCTGCACGCACATGTCCCTCTGGGGACGTTTTTAGATTGAGTCCCAGAAAGCTTAGAGAAGCATAATCTTCTCCCATACTCATTGTCCTATACCTAAATGCTTCTGCACGATTTCCATGCAATCCATGCATTTCAGAACTGGCGCTCTGCAATAGAATAGGCACTGCAGAGATCTGCACCTCCTGTATCTCTACAGCTACAGTATGTGGAACAACAAGGTACCGTTCTGTTGGAAAAGCTGTGGCTGCATTGGTATAGAGATCGAGCCCGTGTACCCGGTAAGCAGAAGGTCCCAGGTTTAATTCCCAGCCTTATAGGCAATGTGTCGGTTTCCCTGTGCAAGCCATTTAACCTAACCCATGCTGTTCTCTTCCTCTGCTCAGTGGTCTAAACCCAGATTGAATCAATACCTCTTCTGAATCAATACCACTTTTTCCCTTTTCTTATTTTTTTACAAAGGTGAAAACACATGTGGTGACATAACAGTATAATATAGGATTTTATTGTATTATATTCATTATAATATATATTCCATCACTGTGGCAATGAAAGCTATGCGCAGCTTCTTTCCACATTTCACGTTATTATCTCACTTCCTCAGGCACTTCTGCACTCTGTTTGCTCTCTCTCTCTCTCTCTCTTGCACGCGCGCGCACGCACGCACGCACGCACGCACGCACGCACGCACGCACGCACGCACGCACGCACGCACGCACGCACGCACGCACGCACCTACACGCTTCACATGGCCAGAGTTTTGTGGGAAATCTGATAAGACTTCCTCAAACAGAAGCTTATGGTTGTCTACCTCTGCTCTACCCTCTGCACTCCAGTGCACACACACTGCAGCCTACTTTAAGTATAGGTATGTTCGTTTTAACAGCTACCAGACTTTTATTTCTACATTGTGGTATCGGTACTTAAAAAATGTGAGTACTTTCTTCCACCACTGCTCTGTGTGTGTCTGGTGCCCCACACTAACCCTGACAGGCCGTGACCTTCCTGGGACCTTCCCGTGACCTTCGCATACACATCCACAACTTCCCAGTTTGAGAAAACCAGACACAAACTTCCGAGCCAAGTGCCAAATAACATAACCGACGCTGCCTGTCAGCCTACGTGTTATTTACTTTCCTCACAGAGCTGGAATTCAGGGAATGCAACAGGCTGACCAATCTAAATTAAATAATAACATAGCTATTAAACTACAAAGCGTAATTATTCTATTGCCAGTGGTGTAAAAAGTTGCCCCAGTGCTTGAGTCAAAGTATAGATACTCCTAGTCAAATTTTACTCAACTCCGAGTCAAAGTTGTTATGTAACTTTTGTATTAAGTATCAAGTATTCAAAAGTAATTACAAAGTATATTTTATATAAATGATTTGCTGTATTATTAGAATTATAGATCTACGATCTCACAATGCGGAGCAATGCTGCACATGTTACGAGCTTACAGATCTGATTTTTTATTTTTTTGAAATGAGCATTCATAGTGTGTTATATTTTTGTATGGTTGAATAAAAAGTACAATATTTGTTTGAAAAGTAGTGGTGCGAAAGTCATAAGCTTAAAAAAAAGTTAAGTAAGATATACTCCGACAAAGAACTTGAGTACTGTACTCAAGTACATGTAAGTCCACCACTGATTATTGCTGGGCTTTCTGTGCTCGATATATAGTCCACACCTTAAGGCCCAGGAGGGGTGCTTAAGGGTGGGCACTCGGGGACGGGCGGAGCGCCTGGTTCCCCTTGTAAAAAGGGGTATTCTGCATAATAACTACCGGTACTTCTACTTTTGGTTATCATTACTAGAGCGGTGCCCATTGGAGCCTCTACAGTGGTGCCCGTTGGGCACTGGCCTATACTGGGAAGTGGGAATGATGTTGGAAATGCATGCCCCACCCAGATATTATGTGTGTCCCTTTTATGCCCATATATGGAGTTCTTTGTCAGGCATGGCCAAATATGGAGTCTATGCAGATGTCAGAATGATGACAGAACAGGCCAGCTCCATATATGTACACGGGGAAGGGGCCCTGTCCAGACTCAGAGCCCCTGTCCAGAGCCCAGGAAGAGGCCTTTTTGGGGCGGTTCTGGACAACCGTGGGTCCGACCGACTTGACACCGGGAACTGCACCCCCGGTGGTAGATGTATAAAATGGATACAAATATTTTGAAATAGAACATTGTACAACATATATCCAAATACCCAAAGTATATAGCTGATTATAAGTGATTTATGCATGTTTTCTTATAACTCAAGTTTTCAAATAATCGTAGATGGAGTAAGAGTACAATGTTTGTCTCTGAGATATAGTGGAGCAGCATTAAGTAAAAGTATAGACATTTTATATACAATATTTATACAATAAAGTAAAAAAAACAAAAAAAAAGACATCACAAAATGCAGTACTTTCCACCACTGCAGAGTGCAGACACACAACACACAGAGGAAGTATGGTGCAGTCATAGGCAGAAATCCAACAATCCAATTACAGGCAAAGGTCAGAACCAAAACAGGAGGGCAGTGTAACAGATGGGGGAACTTTAAGGAACTTTAAGATTCCTGCACATATAGAGACTTGTGGCTATAGCCACAAGCGGCTATAGCCATTTGTTCTATAGCCATTTGTGCTATAGCCATTTGTTCTATCATTCTGTGGAAGATGAATTGATTAAGATGGAGGATCATGACACAAATATTAACACGATTAGGAGGAGAGTTGCAATTGTATAAGTCTTAACGCATGATCACATGTTCAGAATCTGTTTTATTATGACGCAGTCCGGTTTTGGGTTCTTGGTTCTTGGATATTAGCGTTAATAGGCCAAAATAATTAGGAAATAGCAATGTTCCAATCGCGATCACCGGATAATCACAAATGACCTCTGAACATTGGCGATTTTCTTCAAAACCACGGACAGCGCCGTAGTTTCCGAGAAAAGCGTGTGCAAAGCCTGCGGCTAATACAGAAGCTAATGGCTATGCAGAAACAGAAACAGTGCTGGCGAGGCCTTAATTAGCAAGCCTCCGTAGCAACCGATTCCTGCAAAGATGAAACACAGCAGGGCTTTTCTTATAGTGATATCAAACGCCTTAAGGATGTGCCGTGGTTTTTGTACTTTTTCTGTTTTGTATGTGTCTATGGAGTTAACATTACTCTTATAGACCTCCAGTGTCGTTAGAATATTGAAATTATGTATTCCCTGTTTTGTTTTGTTTTTTGTTTCTCAAAAGGCCCAATCGAAAGGACAGTGATATAGTGACATTCTTTTTTATTAATTACACACCCTGTGAAGCCTTGAATTCATGGAGATGTGGACATGTGTGCCTGAACCTAAATCCAACTGAATTCGACACAAATCCAAAACATCTCCGTGCGCATGATGGGCAGGCACACACGCAGGAACATCTGGAGCAACAACCTGTTAGAGGGCAACACCGCACTGATACAGACTCTGTCGTTTGCATGCAGGATGCTGTGTCTACTGTTATCTGTGTATAATTATCCTCATTACTCAATCCAAGCCCAAATCTAAGTAGCCTACAGTAAATATCGAAACAACTGTATAGCATCTACATGAAATAACTATATACTTTATTGTTACAGCATCTGTAACATAACTAGCATCTACCTAAATAAAATAAGCATTTACTGACTAGCAGCGTCTATCTAAAGAGTCCGTTCAGTCTCTTAGACACAATTGACATGTTTAGGGTGACTCCTCACATGACCTCTACTGTTTAGCCTGACATCATTGATATTATTGGCATGTTTACTATTATACTGACTAGCAGGGGCATCTGCTGTCCCTGGGAAGTCCATATGGCCACCATTGATCCGCCAGAGTCTGGGAGAAGATGCCTTTGGACAGCAATATGCTCACAGGTCATTAGGGAGGGGAGAGAGAGATGGAGAGAGAGAGAGGGGTGTTTTGAATATACGTTATTGATAAGGGTGCTCCAATCAAAACAAACAGCGGAATAATGAGTTTAAATTATAACCATTGTCAGCCCTGAGCCACAGAGGCGTCACTGATTTGCTTGGGAAGGCCAAACTGAGTCGAACAGAAGTTGTTCTCCTCGGAGCAATGTTGTGAGCACACTAATCCAATCTGTCACGTTCCACAGTTTTTGCTTTCAAAAGAGGCAAAGCATGGATATAGATTAAAACCTTGCCTGACTATAGAGAATCATACATTTCAATGGTTTCTCAACCATTTTAGAAGCATGCAGTATAATCATTTCCCTGTACATACAAAGCACCCCCCTATAAAGCATATTGTTACTGATGTTCGACGATAAAAAAAAAAATCACGAAAATGAAATTAAAAAAATGCGTACTATACTATGTAGTTTTTCATGTTTTTCAACGATAAAAAAATAAAAAAATTGATGAATATGTTTTTTTTTATTTTTTATGTCCAGTCAAGGAAAACATTCCAACCAGACTCTAACACCTCATCTACACAGGCAAGGGGCTAGCATTCCGACAGCGACATATTGCAAAAAACTGTCCTGATATGGAACATCGGTCATTGCATTGCGACGTAGCCTGAACCAATCAAATAACCAATAAATAGTAGTGTTTATATCTCAACCAATAAAAGTTGCAAAACTTCAACTCATTGAAAAACATGTATTCTAAGGAGATTTTATCGTTAGCTCGCTTGCATCGCTGGCAGTATAGATGTTTAATTTGCTAATGTAACGCTCCTCGTTGAGTGGCAACAAGGATCTGTGATCTAGCTGGCAGCCATGTTAAGCCCAAACCACACCAAAGGGTCGAGACGGGACGCGACTGTTTTTAAGGTCAACCACACCAATGCAACTCATTGAGTTGCAATGAGTTGCATTGGTGTGGTTTACCTACGGTTTTGTCACAACGAATCCCTACCGGCGTCGTTTGGGCTTTAAAGCATCTGAGTTTGAAAACCTGACAACCCACTGCATGTTCATCCCTGCCTATTAGGCTATTACACTGTAGGCCGGTGTGCAGAAAAGCAGCAGTCAGGTGATAGGTGTCGGAACTCGCTGATTGCGGATGACCGATTACAGAGGCCATCATTTCCCTTTGGGAGCAGGTGATATTTACATAATGCATTCATACATCAGCGTCATTATGAACAGGAGGTCAGGGCATCCGAGGGCAACCGCTTTCACTCTCCCCGTCAACGGATGGCTTCTCAAAGCCCTCGCTGATGGAACATGTTGTCTGGGTGACTTTCATTTGTCACATGAGGTTGGGGGATTTCTTTTTTTAGGAGGGTGTGGGGAGGGTTGACAAAGCTAAGCGCCATTAAAATCTCGACGGGAGGGCTCATGCATATTTAAGTGGGTTAGATTGAGGGGTTTCGGTGGGCTGGGTGGCGAGGCCTGGCTGAGCCTGTCCCCTGTGACAAGCCATTAACCCTTTGATTGACTAATGGACAAAAGGGTGGAGCTTCCAGCCGTTTGTCATTAACAGACATCTAGACAAGACATCAACAGTACCTCGGTGTCTCCGGAACTATAGGCCTTATGGGATGGTTAGAGTGAACACATCCTGTGTGAAGACAGTTGGAAGCGGCGTTGGAAGATTTTGCGGCTTCATTATTTGCGCAAGCAGAGCGCGCAAGTAATAGTTTTGCCCGCTCGTATGCACCGTCCCAGCCAACCCGCCACTTTTGATGCGTATGCACCGTCCCAGCAAATTGTGCCTGATTTGCTGGGACCAGATTACATGGTGTGTATATGTATAACTAGCTCTCAATGATGACGTAAGAAATATGTGGATTAAAGGACCCAATGCCAGAGTGTAATTGGTTTTCGATGGTGACGTAATGACGATATGTTTTAGTGTTGGGAGGATTAAAGGTAATGCTCCTGTGTATACATGTATGTAATCTGGCACCACTGCCGTATCAGGCACAATTTGCTGGGATGGTTCATACGCATCAAAAGTGGCGGGTTGGCTGGGACGGTTTTTGGCGCAAAGTAACCACAGTATACTGCTAATCAATTTACAAATTACATATATATATATAGAATATGTATAACTAGCTCTCAATGATGACGTAAGAAATATGTGGATTAAAAGACCCAATGCCAGAGTGTAATTGGTTTTCGATGGTGACGTAATGACGATATGTTTTAGTGTTGGGAGGATTAAAGGTATATTCAGTGATTTCACTCAAAAAACCTTAGGTTTCGTTTTTGGCTGGGACCTAAGCCTTTCATCCAATCAGGATAGAGAGCCAAAAACGAAACCTAAGGTTTTTTGACTCCCATGGGTTAACTGGGGACAGGGAGGAACTCCTTATATGGTCAGTACACTCTATAGTAGAGAGGATTATCACAACAAAACAAAAAATTAAGTGATATTTGAATTAAGTGAAATCACTGAATATACCTTTAAAGGTAATGCTCCTGTGTACATGTATGTAATCTGGCACCACTGCCGTATCAGGCACAATTTGCTGGGACGATGCATACGCATCAAAAGTAGCGGGTTGGCTGGGACGTGCGCACGGCACAAAGTAACCACAGTATACCGCTAATCAACTTACCAATTACGTATATATACATAGTATATATGTATAGCTCTCAATGATGACGTAAGAAATATGTGGATTAAAGGACCCAATGCCAGAGTGTAATTGGTTTTCGATGGTGACGTAATGACTATGTTTTAGTGTTGGGAGGATTAAAGATAATGCTCCTGTGTATACATGTATGTAATCTGGCACCACTGCCATATCAGGCACAATTTGCTTGGACGGTGCATACGCATCAAAAGTGACAGTTTATAACGGTCGAAAGTACTTGCGCGCTCTGCTTGCGCACTAGTTGGCCATTTATTGCCTACTAGTGTGCAACAAGCAAGTATGCACTCGACAGAGTGCAGTTCTAGTTCTCTAATGTTGTTATGGAAAGGTAAACAATGGTTCTCATCTTCTCAAATATGTCAAGGGCCCCCAATATTGTGTGGCCAATATTTGGCCACACATCTGAAAATATTGTATGACGTGGACCACCCCATACGAGATTTGTGTTGTAAAATGTTTCAAAAGCATTCCAGATTTTGAACATTTATTTCAAGATTTTCAAATGGTGAACTTAACTACATAACACTTTAAGAGACGAGCCCAAAAAACCTCAACCCGCAACTACCAATATTTGCAACTAAGCAACTTAACAGAAAACAATGCTTATAACCAGTAAGATGCCTACTGTATAAGGGCGAGCGTGCACACATCCGCCTCGTTGACGGCAGACTGCAGGGCGAGCGCTGGCGCTTTGCCATGGGGGATGGGGGTCAGATCAACATGGAATGAATAATTTACTGGCCATATAAGGAGCATGTCTTGAGTGTGCAGGAATTGATGAGGTTAGATCAACATATGGAATGTCAGAACAGGTCAGTTCCATATAATGGAGATCTAAGGGTGGTAGCGGGGACATTCTCTTTCTCGAGTGTACAGGGTTTGATGATAACTCTAGTTTTCTCCGGCTGCACTATGATGCACTAAAACTATGATGATGGCGTGTGTGCGTCCGTGCGTGCGTCCGTGCGCTGTGACTCGCGACAGCTTGTAGACCGTCTATTTTCAAACGATTTATTTTTTATTTTATTTTTTTAAGATATTTTTTTGCGGCTTACGCCTTTTATTTGTTGGGACAGACAGTAGGCTGACAGGAAACGGGAGAGAGATGGGGGAAGACATGCCGTAAAGGCCGTGTCGGGCTCGGGAGTCGAACCCGCGGCACACTGCGACTGGATTACCAGTCGGGTGCCCAGACGGTTACGCCACCGCCTGGCCTTCAAACGATTTCTTTACACATTTTGAACTTGTGGAATGGGACATTCTGCACGAGTACTTTTGGTACTTTAAGTATATTATATTTTGATGCCGATACTTTTTTACTTTTACTCAAATACATACTTACCTATATATAACAGGGGATATCTACATTGCAGTATCATTTAAAAAATATATATATATGTGAGTACATTGTCGATCACCGGTACAGTATACATAAAATAAAAAATCACTAATCTTCTAGTACACGTCTTTGTATACATACTGCCTATAGAGGCCACTGCAGACCTTTATCATGCATGGCATATTCAGAATACATAGTAATATAACACCCCTGCCTCCTCTCATTTTACTTTCTATTCTCTGCTTTTGTTTTACACTTTTTCTTTTTAAAGAGGAATTGTTTATCTAAATTTGCCAGAGGCTATAGTGAATAATTCTTTCAGAAAATGTTATCATTTGTTATTTTTCCACTCGATCAAGGTGCAAATTGATGCAGGGAGGTGGGGGGGGGGGGGGGGTGGAGTCAGAACATCAATCACAGCAAAGTATCCCCGCCTCATGACAAGAAGAAGGTCTCCGTTACGTTTTGAATGACTTGATTGATGTTTTTAAAGTGCGGGAGAGACGGGATGTCAGAGCTGCTTCCTCTTTCCTTCTCTCTTGATGGCACACAGAATACCTCTGTCACAGAATGCCTCCGTCACAGAATACCTCCGTCACAGAATGCCTCCTTCACAGAATACCTCCGTCACAGAATGCCTCCGTCACAGAATGCCTCCGTCACAGAATACCTCCGTCACAGAATGCCTCCGTCACAGAATACCTCCGTCACAGAATACCTCCATCATACCACCATCCCATTTCCTAAAGTAGTGACCACAGGTGTTTGAGATCAATGGACCAAAGAGCCCATAGGCTACTGTACTTGTACGGTTGTCGTTGATGTGTCAGCAATCATTTATTTTCATTTAATATTTTTAATGTGATTTGTTGACAGATTAGGTTACTGGTTAGTCAGGTTAGTCTTAACAATCTGTATTGTTATTTTTCTTTGTGTTTGTTTTTGGTCCATGTTTGTGTGTGGACTCGGGTAATTTCTATAGTTATTATTTTGGGGGACAGATAATGTGATTTTGATTATTTTGGGGGACAGGCAATGTGTTTTTGATTATTTTGGGGGACAGGCAATGTGTTTTTGATTATTTTGCGGAGACTGATAATGTCTTAATTGGTTATCATTTTGGGGAGACAGGTAACGTTAGCGACGGCGATGGAATTTGTTTTTGTCCATCTCTGTCTATCTCAATGCCAAAGGTATCAAGGTGACAGACATCTGAGAAGGTCACATCTCTGTGTACCTCAGTGGCCTGCAGTCTGTTTGACAATCTGTTCTCTTTCTTTGCAGACAGACACCCCTGCCCCCCTGCACCCTCCACTCCCCACACTGTGTACTATTATAATTGACCAAGCATGCACACACTGCACGCACGCACACGTGCACACATGCAGGCACTGTCTGGCATACACATGCACACAATGGTACATACACACAGTCACACATACAGTAGATGCACGCATTGGCACATCGGCACACTAGCCCATGTCTCCTCCCAGTCCACAGAAAATGACAACGTATCATACGTTGTGATGCGTTGTGAGCTTGTAGATCTGCTATTTTTGAGTGTTGCAACCACTCCAAAGAACGGCAATGTCCCTATCTATGTCCCTATGTCCGTCCCTATGTTTAGAGTACCAACAGGGGGCACTGTTGCACCACTCACTTCAGACTGGTCTGATCTTTTTACTTGGTGTAGTTTACTGTAGACTGAAAAATAACTGACCAAGTACGGTGAAATTCAGGTCCGTTTCACAAAGTTTAGAGGGTCTCAGTGATTAAACTGAAGTGATAAATTTGGGATATTATTAAAGTATTCAATTTCTGAGGCACCCGTAGACGGCACCCACTTTGAAAAACCCTGGGTTAGAGAGTGACCACCACATAAGTAACAGACAGCAGGTCCGTTGCTCTGACCCGAAAGTCCACTGAAAGTCGACTGTGAACAGCAACTCTGTCACATGGCACTCCAGTGACAAGGTACTGTACTGTACAGTACGCCACACCGCCACCTCCTCGCCACTAGCCTGTCACAACGCCCGCCGCCGGGTCTCCCTGATGATCGATTGGCTGACGGGCGACCCCAAGTTTCCCGCCCCTCTTTCCTTCTCTCCACCATCTATCCCTCACCGGACCAGTCTAATTTGTATTGCCTCCTGCAAAAGGCAGCTGGTCTGTTGTTTATCTCCCCTGCGACGCATGAAGTTTCTTTTTTTTACGTGTTAGGCGAAGTTAATTGCTTCACTCATTAGCAGTGTTTGTGTTCCTTCTCTCTCTGTGTCTCAGAGCAGTAGGGGAGCAATATCTGATGTTAGCATATCTCATTAAAACCGGGAAAGTGTCTGTGTCATTTCAGATTTTAGCTATATATCATCCCGGTCGGGTGGATACCTCATAAATCTAAAACGGTTCCTTTTTTTTATTCAAATTAAAAAATAACAAAGGTAGCTGTCATGTTCTGGTGGTGTGGTGAGACCCAAATGCAGGACAGCAAGCAGTTGATTTACAAAATAACTGAGAAAACTTCACAATCACAAGCTAACACTGAACAAGTTCTAACAACTAGAACATAACATAGAAATACAACAGCTAGACAGGCAAAGTCTGTGACAGTAGCAGATCTACAAGCTAGAAATGCTTCACCTCTGCGCTACGTGTTAAGCTTGTTGTGTGTTCTAACACAAAAGTTACAACATGGAGATGTTTCTGCTCGACAGCAACGATCTATAAGCAACATAGTTTTTTTCAGAAAACTGCTAGGATTTCGAAGGCATTTATAGAATCGACCTCAAGTCTAAATGGGTTAATACAGAGATGTTTTTCGTCTGGAGAACAGTGATCCGTCCACCTGCCACAGTGATGGAAAGTAGCTAAGTACATTTATTCAACTACTGTACTTACAATACAGTACAGTTTGGGGCTAACTGATCGATCCACAACTCTGCTGTACTCCATTTCATGCTCTTTCTGAACATGCAGCAGGAACGTTAAGTCACAGCATGACGTGTTATGGGCTTGCATATCGGCTATTTTTGGTGCAAGGCATTTTGCGCAACTACGTATATAACTTGTTGATGCCAGGCGGAAACCTTAATTGTATCATTCTCCATATTCTAACTATTTTTTTGTAAATTAACTACTAATAAACTACTTAACTAGTTAACTAAGTAAGGCGCTTTGAGCTCGTCGATCTGCTACTTTCGAATTTGAATCGTGAAAAGTCGTATGAGGTTTTCACCCGACAGTGACAAAATCATCCTATAGTCACTCTAGGATAGAGTGACTCTAATGATGTACACAAGGTCTGCGTTGAATATAGTAAGTACAATTCTTAACGTTGGCTTTTAGGCCTACTTGTATTTCCGCATTTTGGAGTAAAACAAAAGTACTTCTTCCACCCCATGCGACCCGTCTCTTAAGTGCTTCGGGACAAGCCCTGTGCGATGTGCTCATTCTGCTCATGCATTCTTAATGGACTTTAAAAGAGAACGATTGTTTTCCCCTCACCATCCACCGCCATTTTGGCGGGACCGAGGTAAACAGATGGATGCTGACAGTGAGCGAGTTTCTCACGCCGGGCGCCTCGTCTCGCCATATTTCCTTCCTGACAGAAGACAGCACGGCTTCGCCTCGCTGATTCTCCTTCTTCCTCCGTGGTCGCCAGCAAAGTAAATGCCACACATTACTAGAATTTATGTTGCAGAGAAACGGGAGGAAATATAAATATGAGGCTGGCAGCTTTTTTCTGCCGCAGTCACAAATAATGTATTTTGCGACTTTGTAGCAGTTGGAAGTTGAGACAGCTCATTTTATATGTGTATGTGTATGTGTATGTGTGTATATATATATATATATTTATATATATTTTTTTCAAGCTGCTTTTAACTCTAGTAAAACCGGAAAAGCATCTGCCATTTTATTTTGGCTATATAGCAACATAGGATTAAAATATCACACCTGTGTGAAGTAAGGGCCGCTCTTATGTACATCGTACATCATCATGCATCATCTCATACTGGCCAATCAGAATGCCTGTTGCCACAAATTTACGTCATATTTAATTTGACCTAATTTCTCCTTTCATTGTCGATGGCAAATAATTATGAGACGTGTGGGGACAAGATGATGTAAATCTTCCCTTCATTGTCAATGGCATTTATTGTTTGTGTTGCGGACATTTTGTGGGGACAAAAGGTGTAACTAGACTCAATGTCTCATGGAATCAAGCGTTCTGAGGCAAATTACATTCAAATGGCTTTGACTAGCAGATTCAAACGAATCTGCTGAATTCACAACTCATCGCATCGTGACACGTTGCTTGTAGATCAGCTAGTGGAGGTGGTAGATCATCTATTTTTCTTGACATCAAATGTGGACAATTTCATGGTCGTGGTCATCTTTGACATGAAATGTCTATGTTTGAGAACCACTGGTTTAAACAACATTAGGAAGCAAGCCCAAAAAAAGCTCCAACCCGGAACTACCAATTTATACTCTACAGAAAAAAAAGCCTAAAGTTGCAACTTGCTTCTAATATAAGTGGACATGGCAACACTGCTCAACAGGCAGAGAGCTCCACACCACTGCTCCTAAATGTTTTTCAGTGTTTTCCCCCCCTTTCTCTTTTGTTGTTGAGACTTTAAATAGACACATAAACAAGGAGTCATTAATCACTGCTCCTGGTTGATGTCTTCAGATAAGCACAGTGTTCAAGGACTGGCTGAAGGTCTCTCTAGTCTGTGCACATCGCTGTGATTGCTGTGTGAATCGATTACTGTGAAACCCACCCCCTGAAGGACGCTGTCAGACTGTGCTAGCAGTGTTTCAGAGCCACTTGAAAGGCAGTAATTTTCACTTTTTCCATGTCAAGGACCCCCAAATTGATATGTATTTAGCTGCGAAGCACCCCCCCCCCCCCCCCCTCCCCCGCCTTTCTGAAAAGGTTTTGTACCAGGCAGGGACCCTCAGAAGAGAAGATGTGTTAGAAAAACTTGCAGTGCGGCATGAAGTGGAGCACTGGAACAAGGATCCCTGGGGGTCCCCGGACCTCACTTTGAGTTGAATCTTAAGATTGCATCATATGAGAACTCTGCGATTTTACTCATATGGATTATCGAAGCATCAACTGACAGTGGAAAAAGTAGGCTACTAATTTATTCAAAGATTAAGAAAATACACTTTTCTGTGTAAAATTATTGTAACTCAGACACAGAGTCACATACCGGACAGAATCGCTCATGGTGGTTTGTACATTTTTGGAACAGATTCCCCTACTGAATTTCAATACTAAACATAACACCATGTCCCAGGGATAGTGGGAGTGATGTCAGGACTTTGGTATACTCGATTGTGAATGTGATATAAGAGTCAGTATTATTACCTTCCATTCTTATTGAACGTCGGGTTACTGAGTGAGGATGGCTCTGTTGTGGAGACGGCTGAATCCACTGTGAGTGAGTCCCCACTGAATTCATCCAGTTCATTTCCCATACAGGTTCCAACCTATTGACACACGCCCTGCGGAGTGAGGAACAGACAGGTGACCAAATGCGGGCAGACAAGGAGGGGCAACGTTGATGGATGGGCGGCCAGTGCCCTGGCGCCTAGACCCTCAGGACCAATTTGGACCAGGTGTGTGGCTCCATGTGACTGGCTGTCTTTGAGGCAGTGCATGGTGGAAAGAGTACTCAATTATTTTCTTTCCTTTCTTTCCTTTCTTTCCTTTCTTTCCTTTCTTTCCTTTCTTTCTTTCCTTTCTTTTCCTTCTTTCTTTCTTTCTTTCTACTCAAAAATGATGAAAAATATGCCGCCCGAGTCCATGGGCTATAGTCCATTGTCTCAAGTGATTTTCGTCTTTTCTTCAAATCCTCAAAAATGATGAAAAATCATTCATCATTTTTGAGGATTTGAAAAAAAGACGAAAATCACTCGAGACAATGGACTATAGCCCATGGTCTCGGAGTGATTTTCGTCTTTTTTCATATCCTCGTATTTCATCATTTTTTACCATTGGTTATAGCCTATCTCAGACGGAATACTATAGCATGCCGTTTTTCATCATTTTTGAGGATTTGAAAAAAAAAATACCAAAATCACTCGAGACTATAGCCCATGGTCTGGTAGTGATTTTCTTTTTTTCATATTTCTTCATTTTTGACCATGGGCTATGGCCCATCTCAGATGGCTTACTATGAAAATGTTAACTTTGTGCTTTATTTTTCTTTTATATACAGTTATTATTGCCTAAAATGTAAATTGTTAAATGACTTTACTGTTGAAAGAAATTTAAATGAATGTGATTGCTGTTGGACCTGTAAATCACAACAAAACAAAAACTAAGGCACTGGTGTGGTACTTTCTGGTTTACCAGAACGGGGTTCAACTCCCTGTGGTGCCCTGCTCAATTTGTTGTATTTACATGGTTTATTTTCTGCTCATTGTGTTGCCTTTTCATAGATGATAACCCCCAGGTTTTTTATTTTTTTTATTTATATATTAGATCCCCATTAGCTTACTGTTAGTCACAGCAGCTACACTTCCTGGGGTCTTTACTGTGTTTGTACTCCCGACATTTAGGTTACCAAGGGATTTAGGTTACCAAGGGATTTGAAAAAAAGGTGAAAATCATGCAAAAGTGAAAGTCCATAGTAGCATGCCAAAGTTTGTGCTATTGCCATAAAGAATGCATTGGGCGTTTAAGTTAAATAACTCAGAAACTATAAAACATTTAAAAGTAAAAAGTTCCAGTATGTGTATCCACAGTAAGCTGAATAATAAAAAGTGTGAATGGAGTTTCTAGGTGAAAGTGATTTTTGACGTGCCAATGTCTGCCATTGAGCCCCATTGTAAATTTGAAAGCACTATATTTCTAAAACTATGAAATATTTCAAAGATTCCTTTTCAGGCAAACATGTCCACCGTAAGATGAACCTATTTAGGCTAGAATGGGGTTGCTAGGTGTAAGTATGTAGGACTTGTAGCATGCCAAAGTTTGTGCTATTGCCATAGAGAATGCATTGGGCGTTTAAGTTAAATAACTCAGAAACTATAAAACATTTAAAAGTAAAAAGTTCCAGTATGTGTCTCCAAAGTAAGCTGAATAATAAAAAGTGTCAATGGAGTTTCTAGGTGAAAGTGATTTTTTTACGTGCCAATGTCTGCCATTGAGCCCCATTGTAAATGTGAAAGCACTATATTTATAAAACTATGAAACATTTCAAAGATTCCTTTTCAGGCAAACCATGCCCACCGTAAGATGAACCTAAGTAGGCTAGAATGGGGTTGCTAGGTGCAAGTATGTAGGACTAGTACCATGCCAAAGTTTGTGCTATTGCCATAGAGAATGCATAATGTTTCTCATCCTCCGCAACACCCATTCTCATACACCGCTATACTTTTAAGTATGTTGCGGTAGAGAGAACGTCTGTTTCGGTAATGATAATTTAATAATGTCAGATTTAATCCTCGATTTTCATCATTTTTGAGGAATTGAAAAAAATGGAAAAAAAAAAAACATCGTTTTATGATTTCTTTATTTATTTTTTATCCTCGTTTTTCATCATTTTTGACCATGGGCTATAGCCTATACCGTACGTACGGCATACTATAGCACGCCGTTTTTCATCATTTTTGAGGATTTGAAAAAAATGAAAAAAAAAAAAAAAACATGGGTTATAGCCCATCGTTTTAAGAATTTTAGAAAAGAAAATTTAACCTAATTTTTCATCATTTTTGAACATGGGCTTTAGCCCCTACCGTACGGCATACTATAGCACGCCGTTTTTCATCATTTTTGAGGATTTGAAAAAAGAAACTATCCTCGTTTTTCATCATTTTTGACCATGGGCTATAGCCCATACCGTACGGCATACTATAGCATGCC
Organism: Protomyctophum parallelum; assembly: GCF_964188405.1. NCBI lineage: Eukaryota > Metazoa > Chordata > Actinopteri > Myctophiformes > Myctophidae > Protomyctophum > Protomyctophum parallelum. The sequence goes on from NC_139714.1 coordinate 13,250,161, forward strand.
GTTTTTCATCATTTTTGAGGATTTGAAAAAAAAGAAAAACGATTTTTTTTTTTGCAATAGCCGGCTATTAGACGTGCGTCTAAAAATAGGATAAAAAACGTCTAAAAAAAGACGTCTAAAACACGTCTATTTTTAGACGTGTTTTAGACGTCTATTTAGACGTTTTTATCCCATTTTTAGACGCTCGTCTAATAGCCCATATCGTACGGCATACTGTAGCACGCCGTTTTTCATCATTTTTGAGGATTTTAAAAAAAATAAAAAAACAAAAACATGGGTTATAGCCCATCGTTTTTATGAAATTTTGAAATATTTTTTTTAACCTCGTTTTTCATCATTTTTGAACATGGGCTATAGCCCCTACCGTACGACATACTATAGCACGCCGTTTTTCATCATTTTTGAGGATTTGAAAAAAAAGAAGAAAAAAAAAAAGAAAACATGGGTTAGCCTATAGCCCATTGTTTTTTGAATTTTTGATTTTTTTTTTTTAACCTCGGTTTTCATCATTTTTGAACATGGGCTTTAGCCCATACCGTACGGCATACTATAGCACGCCGTTTTTCATCATTTTTGAGGATTTGAAAAAAATTAAAAAAACATGGGTTATAGCCCATCGTTTTTTGAATTTTTGAAAAAAAAAAGAAAATTCCTCGTTTTTCATCATTTTTGACCATGGGCTATAGCCCATACCGTACGGCATACTATAGCACGCCGTTTTTCATCATTTTTGAGGATTTGAAAAAAAAACAAAAAAACATGGGTTATAGCCCATCATTTTTATTATTATTTTTTTTTTTTGAATCCTCGTTTTTCATAATTTTTGACCATGCCACTGAGCAATAGACGGCTATTAGACGTGCGTCTAAAAATAGGATAAAAAACGTCAAAAAATAGACGTCTAAAACACGTCTATTTTTAGACGTGTTTTATCCCATTTTTAGACGCTCGTCTAATAGCCCATATCGTACGGCATACTGTAGCACGCCGTTTTTCATCATTTTTGAGGATTTTTTTAAAATGAAAAAAAATAATTAAACATAGTTATAGCCCATCGTTTTTTGAATTTTTGATTTTTTTTTTAATCCTCGTTTTTCATCATTTTTGAACATGGGCTATAGCCCCTACCGTACGGCATACTATAGTACGCCGTTTTTCATCATTTTTGAGGATAAAAAAAAAAAAAAAAAAATCAAAAAACATGGGTTATAGCCCATCGTTTTTAGAATTTTTGAAAAAACAAAATTATCCTCGTTTTACATCATTTTTGACCATGGGCTATATAGCCCATACCGTACGGCATACTATAGCACGCAGTTTTTCATCATTTTTGAGGATTTGAAAAAAAATCAAAAATTAAAAAAACATGGGTTATAGCCCATCGTTTTTTGAATTTTTGATTATTTTTTTTTAACCTCGTTTTTCATTATTTTTGAACATGGGCTATAGCCCCTACCATACGGCATACTATAGCACGCAGTTTTTCATCATTTTTGAGGATTTGAAAAAAAATTCAAAAAACATGGGTTATAGCCCATCGTTTTTTTTTTTTTTTTTTTTTTAACCTCGTTTTTTATCATTTTTGAACATGGGCTATAGCCCCTACCGTACGGCATACTATAGCACGCCGTTTTTCATAATTTTTAAGGATTTGAAAAAAATCAAAAAATTCAAAAAACAGGGGTTATAGCCCATCGTTTTTTGAATTTTTGATTTTTTTTTAATCCTCGTTTTTCATCATTTTTGACCATGGGCTATAGCCCATACCGTACGGCATACTATAGCACGCCGTTTTTCATCATTTTTGAGGATTTGAAAAAAATGAAAAAAAGAAAAAAAAACATGCGTTATAGCCCATTGTTTTTTTAATTTTTGATTTTTTTTTTAACCTCGTTTTTCATCATTTTTGAACATGGGCTTTAGCCCCTACCGTACGGCATACTATAGCACGCCGTTTTTCATCATTTTTGAGGATTTGAAAAAAATCAAAAATTAAAAAAACATGGGTTATAGCCCATCGTTTTTTGAATTTTTGAAAAAACAAAATTATCCTCGTTTTACATCATTTTTGACCATGGGCTATATAGCCCATACCGTACGGCATACTATAGCACGCCGTTTTTCATCATTTTTGAGGATTTGAAAAAAGAAACTATCCTCGTTTTTCATCATTTTTGACCATGGGCTATAGCCCATACCGTACGGCATACTATAGCATGCCGTTTTTCATCATTTTTGAGGATTTGAAAAAAAAGAAAAACGATTTTTTTTTTGCAATAGCCGGCTATTAGACGTGCGTCTAAAAATAGGATAAAAAACGTCTAAAAAAAGACGTCTAAAACACGTCTATTTTTAGACGTGTTTTAGACGTCTATTTAGACGTTTTTATCCCATTTTTAGACGCTCGTCTAATAGCCCATATCGTACGGCATACTGTAGCACGCCGTTTTTCATCATTTTTGAGGATTTTAAAAAAAATAAAAAAACAAAAACATGGGTTATAGCCCATCGTTTTTATGAAATTTTGAAATATTTTTTTTAACCTCGTTTTTCATCATTTTTGAACATGGGCTATAGCCCCTACCGTACGACATACTATAGCACGCCGTTTTTCATCATTTTTGAGGATTTGAAAAAAAAGAAGAAAAAAAAAAAGAAAACATGGGTTAGCCTATAGCCCATTGTTTTTTGAATTTTTGATTTTTTTTTTTTAACCTCGGTTTTCATCATTTTTGAACATGGGCTTTAGCCCATACCGTACGGCATACTATAGCACGCCGTTTTTCATCATTTTTGAGGATTTGAAAAAAATTAAAAAAACATGGGTTATAGCCCATCGTTTTTTGAATTTTTGAAAAAAAAAAGAAAATTCCTCGTTTTTCATCATTTTTGACCATGGGCTATAGCCCATACCGTACGGCATACTATAGCACGCCGTTTTTCATCATTTTTGAGGATTTGAAAAAAAAACAAAAAAACATGGGTTATAGCCCATCATTTTTATTATTATTTTTTTTTTTTGAATCCTCGTTTTTCATAATTTTTGACCATGCCACTGAGCAATAGACGGCTATTAGACGTGCGTCTAAAAATAGGATAAAAAACGTCAAAAAATAGACGTCTAAAACACGTCTATTTTTAGACGTGTTTTATCCCATTTTTAGACGCTCGTCTAATAGCCCATATCGTACGGCATACTGTAGCACGCCGTTTTTCATCATTTTTGAGGATTTTTTTAAAATGAAAAAAAATAATTAAACATAGTTATAGCCCATCGTTTTTTGAATTTTTGATTTTTTTTTTAATCCTCGTTTTTCATCATTTTTGAACATGGGCTATAGCCCCTACCGTACGGCATACTATAGTACGCCGTTTTTCATCATTTTTGAGGATAAAAAAAAAAAAAAAAAAATCAAAAAACATGGGTTATAGCCCATCGTTTTTAGAATTTTTGAAAAAACAAAATTATCCTCGTTTTACATCATTTTTGACCATGGGCTATATAGCCCATACCGTACGGCATACTATAGCACGCAGTTTTTCATCATTTTTGAGGATTTGAAAAAAAATCAAAAATTAAAAAAACATGGGTTATAGCCCATCGTTTTTTGAATTTTTGATTATTTTTTTTTAACCTCGTTTTTCATTATTTTTGAACATGGGCTATAGCCCCTACCATACGGCATACTATAGCACGCAGTTTTTCATCATTTTTGAGGATTTGAAAAAAAATTCAAAAAACATGGGTTATAGCCCATCGTTTTTTTTTTTTTTTTTTTTTTAACCTCGTTTTTTATCATTTTTGAACATGGGCTATAGCCCCTACCGTACGGCATACTATAGCACGCCGTTTTTCATAATTTTTAAGGATTTGAAAAAAATCAAAAAATTCAAAAAACAGGGGTTATAGCCCATCGTTTTTTGAATTTTTGATTTTTTTTTAATCCTCGTTTTTCATCATTTTTGACCATGGGCTATAGCCCATACCGTACGGCATACTATAGCACGCCGTTTTTCATCATTTTTGAGGATTTGAAAAAAATGAAAAAAAGAAAAAAAAACATGCGTTATAGCCCATTGTTTTTTTAATTTTTGATTTTTTTTTTAACCTCGTTTTTCATCATTTTTGAACATGGGCTTTAGCCCCTACCGTACGGCATACTATAGCACGCCGTTTTTCATCATTTTTGAGGATTTGAAAAAAATCAAAAATTAAAAAAACATGGGTTATAGCCCATCGTTTTTTGAATTTTTGAAAAAACAAAATTATCCTCGTTTTACATCATTTTTGACCATGGGCTATATAGCCCATACCGTACGGCATACTATAGCACGCCGTTTTTCATCATTTTTGAGGATTTGAAAAAAAAAATCAAAATTTCAAAAAACATGGGTTATAGCCCATCGTTTTTTGAATTTTTGATTTTTTTTTTTAACCTCGTTTTTCATTATTTTTGAACATGGGCTATAGCCCCTACCATACGGCATACTATAGCACGCCGTTTTTCATAATTTTTGAGGATTTGAAAAAAAATTCAAAAAACATGGGTTATAGCCCATCGTTTTAGACGTCTAAAACACGTCTATTTTTAGACGTGTTTTAGACGTCTATTTTTAGACATTTTTATCCCATTTTTAGACGCACGTCTAATACGATGGACCCATGTTTGTTTTTTTTTTTTTTTTTTTCAAATCCTCAAAAATGATGAAAAACGGCGTGCTATAATATGCCGTACGGTATAGGCTATAGCCCATGGTCAAAAATGATGAAAAACGAGGTTAAATTACCTATTCCTGGGTGTTACACTCTGATGAACGTGATTCTATGTTCAACTCTTGATTCTTTCAACTTTACTATCTGAAGGCTAACATACAAAAGATCGCTTCAACAGTACAAAGAGGCAGATGTTACTGAGTGATGGTGTAGTAGGGGTTATTCCGCACAGAGAGTTCATTTTCAAATCCCACTCTTCCTAAAGTTTAATGCTAGTTATTGAGCTTCATTTACTGCTATTCTAGCAGTGGCTCACAGCCTCAGCCTGATTACCTCAAAACTCTAATTGTCGTAGTGGTTAAGATGTTGGCTTTCCACGTGGGAGACCAGGGTTCGATTCCCGGCTGTTACACTATCATATAAAAGAAGACCTCAACAGCGCTAAGAAACATCTGATTAATATGATTCTGTGTTATTTAAACTTTACTAACTGAAGGCTAACGAACAAAAGATCACTTCAAAATGACCAGGAGACTTTGCCTGAGAGTGTCTGACTGATGGTGCAATGGTCTAATCATCAGGCTTTCAGTATGGACATTCCATGTTCAAGTCCTGTTCCTCCTACAGCTTAATGCTGCAGTAATTTGAACTTTTCAAGGCTTGAATGAAAAATAAAAACTCAAAAGCACCAGGAGACATCTGCTGAATGCCCAAAGGTGCCTTGGCGTAATGATGTGGAGCGCTTGACCCGTTGCCTCTGCTACAGGCAGTTGGCAGGTTCAAGTCCCATGTCATGACATCAAGGTGCTGGAGGACCATCGGGAGAGGGTGCTCTCTCCCCCTGTTTCCTGAGATGTAACGGTTGGGGCTTATGTCTGAAAGAACCCTGTCCAGCTAACCTTTTACCATGAAAATGTCCAATTTAACATACTCTTACCACCTCTCAGTTTGCCCTTTTCCAACTGGCCTGGAAGCCAGACATAAAAGAGGGACTTTCCAACCAAGTTTTGGCCCAGTATGCAAATACACAGACTATTCTTTCTGTCAGATGATGGGCCAAATTGCTATTTTATTTTTAAACGTTTGACCTAATTCTTATCTGTAAAATTTTAGGTGGACAGGGTTCTTTCAAACATAACCCCCAACTGCTACTTTTCAGGAAACAGGGGGAGAGAGCACCGTCTCCCGATGGTCCTCACTAGTACCTTGCATGGGACTTGAACCTGCAGGCAGGTGGTAGCAGAGGCTACCGATCAAGCACACCACACCATTGAGCTAAGGCACCTTGGGGCAATCAGCAGATGTCTCCTGGTGCTTATGAGTTTTTATTTTTTTATTCTAGCCTTGAAAAGTTCAAATTACTGCAGCATTGGTTGAGTATTAGTTTTGAACCAGTAACCTTTGGATTATGAACCTCAGATTTATCTTTTGAGCCACATCGGCATGTAAGGTACAATCGGGAACTTATATTTAACCAGCCGTTTAGAATTTAGATGGACAGTGAAAATGTTCTCCAGGAGAATTGAACCCGGAATGTTCTGCTTATAAACCCCAGGTTTATCTACGGTGCCACACTGGCATGTGAGGTACAATCGGGAACTTATATTTAACCATCCGTTTAGAATTTAGATGGACAGTTCTGTTTATAAACGTCTAAAACAAGTCTAAAAATAGACGTGTTTTAGACGTCTGTTTTGAGGATATGAAAAAAAAAAAAAAAAACATGGGTTATAGCCCATCGTTTTTTGAAACTTTGAAAAAGAAAAAAAAAACTCGTTTTTCATCATTTTTGAACATGGGCTATAGCCCATACCGTACGGCATACTATAGCACGCCGTTTTTCATCATTTTTGAGGATTTGAAAAAAAACAAACAAAAAAAAAACATGGGTTATAGCCCATCGTTTTTTGAAATTTTGAAAAAAAAAGAAAAGAAAATCGTTTTTCATCATTTTTGAACATGGGCTATAGCCCATACCGTACGGCATACTATAGCACGCCGTTTTTCATCATTTTTGAGGATTAAAAAAAACAAAAAAAAACAAAACATGGGTTATAGCCCATCGTTTTTTGAAATTTTGAAAAAAATAAAAAAAATCGTTTTTCATCATTTTCGACCATGGGCTATAGCCCCTACCGTACGGCATACTATAGCACGCCGTTTTTCATCATTTTTGAGGATTTGAAAAAAATGAAAAAAATACAAAACATGGGTTATAGTCCATCGTTTTTTGAAATTTTGAAAAAAAATGTTAACCTCGTTTTTCATCATTTTCGACCATGGGCTATAGCCCCTACCGTACGGCATACTATAGCACGCTGTTTTTCATCATTTTTGAGGATTTGAAAAAAATGAAAAAAAAAAAAAAACATGGGTTATAGTCCATCGTTTTTGAAAATTTAAAAAAAAAAAATAACCTCGTTTTTCACCATTTTCGACCATGGGCTATAGCCCCTACCGTACGGCATACTATAGCACGCCGTTTTTCATCATTTTTGAGGATTTGAAAAAAAAAAAAAAAAAAAAAACATGGGTTATAATCCATCGTTTTTTGATTAAAAAAAAAAAAAAAGTGTTAACCTCGTTTTTCATCATTTTCGACCATGGGCTATAGCCCCTACCGTACGGCATACTATAGCACGCCGTTTTTCATTATTTTTGAGGATTTGAAAAAAATGAAAAAAAAAAAAAACATGGGTTATAGTCCATCGTTTTTTGAAATTTTGAAAAAAAATGTTAACCTCGTTTTTCATCATTTTCGACCATGGGCTATAGCCCCTACCGTACGGCATACTATAGCACGCCGTTTTTCATCATTTTTGAGGATTTGAAAAAAAAAAAAAAAAAAAAAAACATGGGTTATAGTCCATCGTTTTTTGAAATTTTGAAAAAAAAGTGTTAACCTCGTTTTTCATCATTTTCGACCATGGGCTATAGCCCCTACCGTACGGCATACTATAGCACGCCGTTTTTCATTATTTTTGAGGATTTGAAAAAAATGAAAAAAAAAAAAAACATGGGTTATAGTCCATAGTTTTTTGAAAAATTGAAAAAAAATGTTAACCTTGTTTTTCATCATTTTCGACCATGGGCTATAGCCCCTACCGTACGGCATACTATAGCACGCCGTTTTTCATCATTTTTGAGGATTTGAAAAAAATGAAAAAAAAAAAAAACATGGGTTATAATCCATCGTTTTTTGAAATTTAAAAAAAAAAAGTGTTAACCTCGTTTTTCATCATTTTCGACCATGGGCTATAGCCCCTACCGTACGGCATACTATAGCACGCCGTTTTTCATTATTTTTGAGGATTTGAAAAAAATGAAAAAAAAAAAAAAACATGGGTTATAGTCCATCGTTTTTTGAAATTTTGAAAAAAAATGTTAACCTCGTTTTTCATCATTTTCGACCATGGGCTATAGCCCCTACCGTACGGCATACTATAGCACGCCGTTTTTCATTATTTTTGAGGATTTGAAAAAAATGAAAAAAAAACAAACATGGGTTATAGTCCATCGTTTTTTGAAATTTTGAAAAAAAATGTTAACCTCGTTTTTCATCATTTTCGACCATGGGCTATAGCCCCTACCGTACGGCATACTATAGCACGCCGTTTTTCATCATTTTTGAGGATTTGAAAAAAATGAAAAAAAAAAAAAACATGGGTTATAGTCCATCGTTTTTTGAAATTTTGAAAAAAAAGTGTTAACCTCGTTTTTCATCATTTTCGACCATGGGCTATAGCCCCTACCGTACGGCATACTATAGCACGCCGTTTTTCATTATTTTTGAGGATTTGAAAAAAATGAAAAAAAAAAAAAACATGGGTTATAGTCCATCGTTTTTTGAAATTTTGAAAAAAAATGTTAACCTCGTTTTTCATCATTTTCGACCATGGGCTATAGCCCCTACCGTACGGCATACTATAGCACGCCGTTTTTCATCATTTTTGAGGATTTGAAAAAAATGAAAAAAAAAAAAAACATGGGTTATAGTCCATCGTTTTTTGAAATTTTGAAAAAAAATGTTAACCTCGTTTTTCATCATTTTCGACCATGGGCTATAGCCCCTACCGTACGGCATACTATAGCACGCCGTTTTTCATCATTTTTGAGGATTTGAAAAAAAAAACAAAAAAAAACATGGGTTATAGTCCATCGTTTTTTGAAATTTAAAAAAAAAATGTTAACCTCGTTTTTCATCATTTTCGACCATGGGCTATAGCCCCTACCGTACGGCATACTATAGCACGCCGTTTTTCATCATTTTTGAGGATTTGAAAAAAATGAAAAAAAAAAAAAAACATGGGTTATAGTCCATCGTTTTTTGAAATTTTGAAAAAAAATGTTAACCTCGTTTTTCATCATTTTCGACCATGGGCTATAGCCCCTACCGTACGGCATACTATAGCACGCCGTTTTTCATCATTTTTGAGGATTTGAAAAAGAAAAAAAAAAAAAACATGGGTTATAGTCCATCGTTTTTTGAAATTTAAAAAAAAAATGTTAACCTCGTTTTTCATCATTTTCGACCATGGGCTATAGCCCCTACCGTACGGCATACTATAGCACGCCGTTTTTCATCATTTTTGAGGATTTGAAAAAAATGAAAAAAAAAAACATGGGTTATAGTCCATCGTTTTTTGAAATTAAAAAAAAAAATGTTAACCTCGTTTTTCATCATTTTCGACCATGGGCTATAGCCCCTACCGTACGGCATACTATAGCACGCTGTTTTTCATCATTTTTGAGGATTTGAAAAAAATGAAAAAAAAAAAAAAACATGGGTTATAGTCCATAGTTTTTTGAAAAATTGAAAAAAAAATGTTAACCTTGTTTTTCATCATTTTCGACCATGGGCTATAGCCCCTACCTTACGGCATACTATAGCACGCCGTTTTTCATCATTTTTGAGGATTTGAAAAAAATTAAAAAAAAAAAAAACATGGGTTATAATCCATCGTTTTTTGAAATTAAAAAAAAAAAAGTGTTAACCTCGTTTTTCATCATTTTCGACCATGGGCTATAGCCCCTACCGTACGGCATACTATAGCACGCCGTTTTTCATTATTTTTGAGGATTTGAAAAAAATGAAAAAAAAAAAAAAACATGGGTTATAGTCCATCGTTTTTTGAAATTTTGAAAAAAAATGTTAACCTCGTTTTTCATCATTTTCGACCATGGGCTATAGCCCCTACCGTACGGCATACTATAGCACGCCGTTTTTCATCATTTTTGAGGATTTGAAAAAAATGAAAAAAAAAAAAAACATGGGTTATAGTCCATCGTTTTTTGAAATTTTGAAAAAAAAGTGTTAACCTCGTTTTTCATCATTTTCGACCATGGGCTATAGCCCCTACCGTACGGCATACTATAGCACGCCGTTTTTCATTATTTTTGAGGATTTGAAAAAAAAAAAAAAAAAAAAAAACATGGGTTATAGTCCATCGTTTTTTGAAATTTTGAAAAAAAATGTTAACCTCGTTTTTCATCATTTTCGACCATGGGCTATAGCCCCTACCGTACGGCATACTATAGCACGCCGTTTTTCATCATTTTTGAGGATTTGAAAAAAATGAAAAAAAAAAAAAACATGGGTTATAGTCCATCGTTTTTTGAAATTTTGAAAAAAAATGTTAACCTCGTTTTTCATCATTTTCGACCATGGGCTATAGCCCCTACCGTACGGCATACTATAGCACGCCGTTTTTCATCATTTTTGAGGATTTGAAAAAAAAAAAAAAAAAAAACATGGGTTATAGTCCATCGTTTTTTGAAATTTTAAAAAAAAATGTTAACCTCGTTTTTCATCATTTTCGACCATGGGCTATAGCCCCTACCGTACGGCATACTATAGCACGCCGTTTTTCATCATTTTTGAGGATTTGAAAAAAATGAAAAATAAAAAAAAACATGGGTTATAGTCCATCGTTTTTTGAAATTTTGAAAAAAAATGTTAACCTCGTTTTTCATCATTTTCGACCATGGGCTATAGCCCCTACCGTACGGCATACTATAGCACGCCGTTTTTCATCATTTTTGAGGATTTGAAAAAAATGAAAAAAAAAAAAAACATGGGTTATAGTCCATCGTTTTTTGAAATTTTGAAAAAAAATGTTAACCTCGTTTTTCATCATTTTCGACCATGGGCTATAGCCCCTACCGTACGGCATACTATAGCACGCCGTTTTTCATCATTTTTGAGGATTTGAAAAAAAAAAAAAAAAAAAACATGGGTTATAGTCCATAGTTTTTTGAAATTAAAAAAAAAAATGTTAACCTCGTTTTTCATCATTTTCGACCATGGGCTATAGCCCCTACCGTACGGCATACTATAGCACGCCGTTTTTCATCATTTTTGAGGATTTGAAAAAAAAAAAAAAAAAAAACATGGGTTATAGTCCATCGTTTTTTGAAATTTAAAAAAAAAATGTTAACCTCGTTTTTCATCATTTTCGACCATGGGCTATAGCCCCTACCGTACGGCATACTATAGCACGCTGTTTTTCATCATTTTTGAGGATTTGAAAAAAATGAAAAAAAAAAAAAACATGGGTTATAATCCATCGTTTTTTGAAATTTTTTAAAAAAAGTGTTAACCTCGTTTTTCATCATTTTCGACCATGGGCTATAGCCCCTACCGTACGGCATACTATAGCACGCCGTTTTTCATTATTTTTGAGGATTTGAAAAAAATGGAAAAAAAAAAAAACATGGGTTATAGTCCATCGTTTTTTGAAATTTTGAAAAAAAATGTTAACCTCGTTTTTCATCATTTTCGACCATGGGCTATAGCCCCTACCGTACGGCATACTATAGCACGCCGTTTTTCATTATTTTTGATGATTTGAAAAAAATGGAAAAAAAACAAACATGGGTTATAGTCCATCGTTTTTTGAAATTTTGAAAAAAAATGTTAACCTCGTTTTTCATCATTTTCGACCATGGGCTATAGCCCCTACCGTACGGCATACTATAGCACGCTGTTTTTCATCATTTTTGAGGATTTGAAAAAAAAAAAAAAAAAAAAAAACATGGGTTATAGTCCATCGTTTTTTGAAAAATTGAAAGAAAATGTTAACCTCGTTTTTCATCATTTTCGACCATGGGCTATAGCCCCTACCGTACGGCATACTATAGCACGCCGTTTTTCATCATTTTTGAGGATTTGAAAAAAAAGAAGAAAAAAAAAAAACATGGGTTATAGTCCATCGTTTTTTGAAATTTTGAAAAAAAAAGTGTTAACCTCGATTTTCATCATTTTCGAACATGGGCTATAGCCCCTACCGTACGGCATACTATAGCACGCCGTTTTTCATCATTTTTGAGGATTTGAAAAAAAAGAAGAAAAAAAAAAAACATGGGTTATAGTCCATCGTTTTTTGAAATTTTGAAAAAAAAGTGTTAACCTCGATTTTCATCATTTTCGACCATGGGCTATAGCCCCTACCGTACGGCATACTATAGCACGCCGTTTTTCATTATTTTTGAGGATTTGAAAAAAATGAAAAAAAAACAAAACATGGGTTATAGTCCATCGTTTTTTGAAATTTTGAAAAAAAATGTTAACCTCGTTTTTCATCATTTTCGACCATGGGCTATAGCCCCTACCGTACGGCATACTATAGCACGCCGTTTTTCATTATTTTTGAGGATTTAAAAAAAATGGAAAAAAAAAAAAACATGGGTTATAGTCCATCGTTTTTTGAAATTTTGAAAAAAAATGTTAACCTCGTTTTTCATCATTTTCGACCATGGGCTATAGCCCCTACCGTACGGCATACTATAGCACGCCGTTTTTCATTATTTTTGATGATTTGAAAAAAATGAAAAAAAAACAAACATGGGTTATAGTCCATCGTTTTTTGAAATTTTGAAAAAAAATGTTAACCTCGTTTTTCATCATTTTCGACCATGGGCTATAGCCCCTACCGTACGGCATACTATAGCACGCCGTTTTTCATTATTTTTGAGGATTTGAAAAAAATGAAAAAAAAAAAAAACATGGGTTATAGTCCATAGTTTTTTGAAAAATTGAAAAAAAATGTTAACCTTGTTTTTCATCATTTTCGACCATGGGCTATAGCCCCTACCGTACGGCATACTATAGCACGCCGTTTTTCATCATTTTTGAGGATTTGAAAAAAATGAAAAAAAAAAAAAACATGGGTTATAATCCATCGTTTTTTGAAATTTAAAAAAAAAAAGTGTTAACCTCGTTTTTCATCATTTTCGACCATGGGCTATAGCCCCTACCGTACGGCATACTATAGCACGCCGTTTTTCATTATTTTTGAGGATTTGAAAAAAATGAAAAAAAAAAAAAAACATGGGTTATAGTCCATCGTTTTTTGAAATTTTGAAAAAAAATGTTAACCTCGTTTTTCATCATTTTCGACCATGGGCTATAGCCCCTACCGTACGGCATACTATAGCACGCCGTTTTTCATTATTTTTGAGGATTTGAAAAAAATGAAAAAAAAACAAACATGGGTTATAGTCCATCGTTTTTTGAAATTTTGAAAAAAAATGTTAACCTCGTTTTTCATCATTTTCGACCATGGGCTATAGCCCCTACCGTACGGCATACTATAGCACGCCGTTTTTCATCATTTTTGAGGATTTGAAAAAAATGAAAAAAAAAAAAAACATGGGTTATAGTCCATCGTTTTTTGAAATTTTGAAAAAAAAGTGTTAACCTCGTTTTTCATCATTTTCGACCATGGGCTATAGCCCCTACCGTACGGCATACTATAGCACGCCGTTTTTCATTATTTTTGAGGATTTGAAAAAAATGAAAAAAAAAAAAAACATGGGTTATAGTCCATCGTTTTTTGAAATTTTGAAAAAAAATGTTAACCTCGTTTTTCATCATTTTCGACCATGGGCTATAGCCCCTACCGTACGGCATACTATAGCACGCCGTTTTTCATCATTTTTGAGGATTTGAAAAAAATGAAAAAAAAAAAAAACATGGGTTATAGTCCATCGTTTTTTGAAATTTTGAAAAAAAATGTTAACCTCGTTTTTCATCATTTTCGACCATGGGCTATAGCCCCTACCGTACGGCATACTATAGCACGCCGTTTTTCATCATTTTTGAGGATTTGAAAAAAAAAACAAAAAAAAACATGGGTTATAGTCCATCGTTTTTTGAAATTTAAAAAAAAAATGTTAACCTCGTTTTTCATCATTTTCGACCATGGGCTATAGCCCCTACCGTACGGCATACTATAGCACGCCGTTTTTCATCATTTTTGAGGATTTGAAAAAAATGAAAAAAAAAACAAAACATGGGTTATAGTCCATCGTTTTTTGAAATTTTGAAAAAAAATGTTAACCTCGTTTTTCATCATTTTCGACCATGGGCTATAGCCCCTACCGTACGGCATACTATAGCACGCCGTTTTTCATCATTTTTGAGGATTTGAAAAAGAAAAAAAAAAAAAACATGGGTTATAGTCCATCGTTTTTTGAAATTTAAAAAAAAAATGTTAACCTCGTTTTTCATCATTTTCGACCATGGGCTATAGCCCCTACCGTACGGCATACTATAGCACGCCGTTTTTCATCATTTTTGAGGATTTGAAAAAAATGAAAAAAAAAAACATGGGTTATAGTCCATCGTTTTTTGAAATTAAAAAAAAAAATGTTAACCTCGTTTTTCATCATTTTCGACCATGGGCTATAGCCCCTACCGTACGGCATACTATAGCACGCTGTTTTTCATCATTTTTGAGGATTTGAAAAAAATGAAAAAAAAAAAAAAACATGGGTTATAGTCCATAGTTTTTTGAAAAATTGAAAAAAAAATGTTAACCTTGTTTTTCATCATTTTCGACCATGGGCTATAGCCCCTACCTTACGGCATACTATAGCACGCCGTTTTTCATCATTTTTGAGGATTTGAAAAAAATTAAAAAAAAAAAAAACATGGGTTATAATCCATCGTTTTTTGAAATTAAAAAAAAAAAAGTGTTAACCTCGTTTTTCATCATTTTCGACCATGGGCTATAGCCCCTACCGTACGGCATACTATAGCACGCCGTTTTTCATTATTTTTGAGGATTTGAAAAAAATGAAAAAAAAAAAAAAACATGGGTTATAGTCCATCGTTTTTTGAAATTTTGAAAAAAAATGTTAACCTCGTTTTTCATCATTTTCGACCATGGGCTATAGCCCCTACCGTACGGCATACTATAGCACGCCGTTTTTCATCATTTTTGAGGATTTGAAAAAAATGAAAAAAAAAAAAAACATGGGTTATAGTCCATCGTTTTTTGAAATTTTGAAAAAAAAGTGTTAACCTCGTTTTTCATCATTTTCGACCATGGGCTATAGCCCCTACCGTACGGCATACTATAGCACGCCGTTTTTCATTATTTTTGAGGATTTGAAAAAAAAAAAAAAAAAAAAAAACATGGGTTATAGTCCATCGTTTTTTGAAATTTTGAAAAAAAATGTTAACCTCGTTTTTCATCATTTTCGACCATGGGCTATAGCCCCTACCGTACGGCATACTATAGCACGCCGTTTTTCATCATTTTTGAGGATTTGAAAAAAATGAAAAAAAAAAAAAACATGGGTTATAGTCCATCGTTTTTTGAAATTTTGAAAAAAAATGTTAACCTCGTTTTTCATCATTTTCGACCATGGGCTATAGCCCCTACCGTACGGCATACTATAGCACGCCGTTTTTCATCATTTTTGAGGATTTGAAAAAAAAAAAAAAAAAAAACATGGGTTATAGTCCATCGTTTTTTGAAATTTAAAAAAAAAATGTTAACCTCGTTTTTCATCATTTTCGACCATGGGCTATAGCCCCTACCGTACGGCATACTATAGCACGCCGTTTTTCATCATTTTTGAGGATTTGAAAAAAATGAAAAATAAAAAAAAACATGGGTTATAGTCCATCGTTTTTTGAAATTTTGAAAAAAAATGTTAACCTCGTTTTTCATCATTTTCGACCATGGGCTATAGCCCCTACCGTACGGCATACTATAGCACGCCGTTTTTCATCATTTTTGAGGATTTGAAAAAAATGAAAAAAAAAAAAAACATGGGTTATAGTCCATCGTTTTTTGAAATTTTGAAAAAAAATGTTAACCTCGTTTTTCATCATTTTCGACCATGGGCTATAGCCCCTACCGTACGGCATACTATAGCACGCCGTTTTTCATCATTTTTGAGGATTTGAAAAAAAAAAAAAAAAAAAACATGGGTTATAGTCCATAGTTTTTTGAAATTAAAAAAAAAAATGTTAACCTCGTTTTTCATCATTTTCGACCATGGGCTATAGCCCCTACCGTACGGCATACTATAGCACGCCGTTTTTCATCATTTTTGAGGATTTGAAAAAAAAAAAAAAAAAAAACATGGGTTATAGTCCATCGTTTTTTGAAATTTAAAAAAAAAATGTTAACCTCGTTTTTCATCATTTTCGACCATGGGCTATAGCCCCTACCGTACGGCATACTATAGCACGCTGTTTTTCATCATTTTTGAGGATTTGAAAAAAATGAAAAAAAAAAAAAACATGGGTTATAATCCATCGTTTTTTGAAATTTTTTAAAAAAAGTGTTAACCTCGTTTTTCATCATTTTCGACCATGGGCTATAGCCCCTACCGTACGGCATACTATAGCACGCCGTTTTTCATTATTTTTGAGGATTTGAAAAAAATGGAAAAAAAAAAAAACATGGGTTATAGTCCATCGTTTTTTGAAATTTTGAAAAAAAATGTTAACCTCGTTTTTCATCATTTTCGACCATGGGCTATAGCCCCTACCGTACGGCATACTATAGCACGCCGTTTTTCATTATTTTTGATGATTTGAAAAAAATGGAAAAAAAACAAACATGGGTTATAGTCCATCGTTTTTTGAAATTTTGAAAAAAAATGTTAACCTCGTTTTTCATCATTTTCGACCATGGGCTATAGCCCCTACCGTACGGCATACTATAGCACGCTGTTTTTCATCATTTTTGAGGATTTGAAAAAAAAAAAAAAAAAAAAAAACATGGGTTATAGTCCATCGTTTTTTGAAAAATTGAAAGAAAATGTTAACCTCGTTTTTCATCATTTTCGACCATGGGCTATAGCCCCTACCGTACGGCATACTATAGCACGCCGTTTTTCATCATTTTTGAGGATTTGAAAAAAAAGAAGAAAAAAAAAAAACATGGGTTATAGTCCATCGTTTTTTGAAATTTTGAAAAAAAAAGTGTTAACCTCGATTTTCATCATTTTCGAACATGGGCTATAGCCCCTACCGTACGGCATACTATAGCACGCCGTTTTTCATCATTTTTGAGGATTTGAAAAAAAAGAAGAAAAAAAAAAAACATGGGTTATAGTCCATCGTTTTTTGAAATTTTGAAAAAAAAGTGTTAACCTCGATTTTCATCATTTTCGACCATGGGCTATAGCCCCTACCGTACGGCATACTATAGCACGCCGTTTTTCATTATTTTTGAGGATTTGAAAAAAATGAAAAAAAAACAAAACATGGGTTATAGTCCATCGTTTTTTGAAATTTTGAAAAAAAATGTTAACCTCGTTTTTCATCATTTTCGACCATGGGCTATAGCCCCTACCGTACGGCATACTATAGCACGCCGTTTTTCATTATTTTTGAGGATTTAAAAAAATGGAAAAAAAAAAAAAACATGGGTTATAGTCCATCGTTTTTTGAAATTTTGAAAAAAAATGTTAACCTCGTTTTTCATCATTTTCGACCATGGGCTATAGCCCCTACCGTACGGCATACTATAGCACGCCGTTTTTCATTATTTTTGATGATTTGAAAAAAATGAAAAAAAAACAAACATGGGTTATAGTCCATCGTTTTTTGAAATTTTGAAAAAAAATGTTAACCTCGTTTTTCATCATTTTCGACCATGGGCTATAGCCCCTACCGTACGGCATACTATAGCACGCCGTTTTTCATCATTTTTGAGGATTTGAAAAAAATGAAAAATAAAAAAAAACATGGGTTATAGTCCATCGTTTTTTGAAATTTTGAAAAAAAATGTTAACCTCGTTTTTCATCATTTTCGACCATGGGCTATAGCCCCTACCGTACGGCATACTATAGCACGCCGTTTTTCATCATTTTTGAGGATTTGAAAAAAAAGAAGAAAAAAAAAAAACATGGGTTATAGTCCATCGTTTTTTGAAATTTTGAAAAAAAAAGTGTTAACCTCGATTTTCATCATTTTCGAACATGGGCTATAGCCCCTACCGTACGGCATACTATAGCACGCCGTTTTTCATCATTTTTGAGGATTTGAAAAAAAAGAAGAAAAAAAAAAAACATGGGTTATAGTCCATCGTTTTTTGAAATTTTGAAAAAAAAGTGTTAACCTCGATTTTCATCATTTTCGACCATGGGCTATAGCCCCTACCGTACGGCATACTATAGCACGCCGTTTTTCATTATTTTTGAGGATTTGAAAAAAATGAAAAAAAAACAAAACATGGGTTATAGTCCATCGTTTTTATAAATTTTGAAAAAAAATGTTAACCTCGTTTTTCATCATTTTCGACCATGGGCTATAGCCCCTACCGTACGGCATACTATAGCACGCCGTTTTTCATTATTTTTGAGGATTTAAAAAAAATGGAAAAAAAAAAAAACATGGGTTATAGTCCATCGTTTTTTGAAATTTTGAAAAAAAATGTTAACCTCGTTTTTCATCATTTTCGACCATGGGCTATAGCCCCTACCGTACGGCATACTATAGCACGCCGTTTTTCATTATTTTTGATGATTTGAAAAAAATGAAAAAAAAACAAACATGGGTTATAGTCCATCGTTTTTTGAAATTTTGAAAAAAAATGTTAACCTCGTTTTTCATCATTTTCGACCATGGGCTATAGCCCCTACCGTACGGCATACTATAGCACGCCGTTTTTCATCATTTTTGAGGATTTGAAAAAAATGAAAAATAAAAAAAAACATGGGTTATAGTCCATCGTTTTTTGAAATTTTGAAAAAAAATGTTAACCTCGTTTTTCATCATTTTCGACCATGGGCTATAGCCCCTACCGTACGGCATACTATAGCACGCCGTTTTTCATCATTTTTGAGGATTTGAAAAAAATGAAAAAAAAAAAAAACATGGGTTATTGTCCATCGTTTTTTGAAATTTTGAAAAAAAATGTTAACCTCGTTTTTCATCATTTTCGACCATGGGCTATAGCCCCTACCGTACGGCATACTATAGCACGCCGTTTTTCATCATTTTTGAGGATTTGAAAAAAAAACAAAAAAAAAACATGGGTTATAGTCCATAGTTTTTTGAAATTAAAAAAAAAAATGTTAACCTCGTTTTTCATCATTTTCGACCATGGGCTATAGCCCCTACCGTACGGCATACTATAGCACGCCGTTTTTCATCATTTTTGAGGATTTGAAAAAAAAAAAAAAAAAAAACATGGGTTATAGTCCATCGTTTTTTGAAATTTAAAAAAAAAATGTTAACCTCGTTTTTCATCATTTTCGACCATGGGCTATAGCCCCTACCGTACGGCATACTATAGCACGCTGTTTTTCATCATTTTTGAGGATTTGAAAAAAATGAAAAAAAAAAAAAACATGGGTTATAATCCATCGTTTTTTGAAATTTTTTAAAAAAAGTGTTAACCTCGTTTTTCATCATTTTCGACCATGGGCTATAGCCCCTACCATACGGCATACTATAGCACGCCGTTTTTCATTATTTTTGAGGATTTGAAAAAAATGAAAAAAAAAAAAAACATGGGTTATAGTCCATCGTTTTTTGAATATTTGAAAAAAAATGTTAACCTCGTTTTTCATCATTTTCGACCATGGGCTATAGCCCCTACCGTACGGCATACTATAGCACGCCGTTTTTCAACATTTTTGAGGATTTGAAAAAAAAAAAAAAAAAAAACATGGGTTATAGTCCATAGTTTTTTGAAATTAAAAAAAAAAATGTTAACCTCGTTTTTCATCATTTTCGACCATGGGCTATAGCCCCTACCGTACGGCATACTATAGCACGCCGTTTTTCATCATTTTTGAGGATTTGAAAAAAAAAAAAAAAAAAAACATGGGTTATAGTCCATCGTTTTTTGAAATTTAAAAAAAAAATGTTAACCTCGTTTTTCATCATTTTCGACCATGGGCTATAGCCCCTACCGTACGGCATACTATAGCACGCTGTTTTTCATCATTTTTGAGGATTTGAAAAAAATGAAAAAAAAAAAAAACATGGGTTATAATCCATCGTTTTTTGAAATTTTTTAAAAAAAGTGTTAACCTCGTTTTTCATCATTTTCGACCATGGGCTATAGCCCCTACCATACGGCATACTATAGCACGCCGTTTTTCATTATTTTTGAGGATTTGAAAAAAATGAAAAAAAAAAAAAACATGGGTTATAGTCCATCGTTTTTTGAATATTTGAAAAAAAATGTTAACCTCGTTTTTCATCATTTTCGACCATGGGCTATAGCCCCTACCGTACGGCATACTATAGCACGCCGTTTTTCATCATTTTTGAGGATTTGAAAAAAAAGAAGAAAAAAAAAAAACATGGGTTATAGTCCATCGTTTTTTGAAATTTTGAAAAAAAAAGTGTTAACCTCGATTTTCATCATTTTCGACCATGGGCTATAGCCCCTACCGTACGGCATACTATAGCACGCCGTTTTTCATCATTTTTGAGGATTTGAAAAAAAAGAAGAAAAAAAAAAAACATGGGTTATAGTCCATCGTTTTTTGAAATTTTGAAAAAAAAGTGTTAACCGTCTTCCTGCCATTGCCGAAGCCCTTCGGCAATCAAAGCCTCAATTTGATAATACACCTTGCTGCCATTGCCGTAGCCCTTCGGCAATTATACTTTTATAGTGCATATGATCGATCACGCCATAATGCTACTCACGTTAGCCGGTTAGCTAGCAGTGTTGTTAGCACTGCACTGGAACGTTCAGATTAGATCGCGGTCGCCATAAGAATCCATTCTATCCGTTTCTTTCAATCGCCTGTATCTCCTATTCCTTGTCCCAGATGGCATTTTTGGTCAAAACAGCGTTTCTTTGACGGCACAGAGCCGACGTTGTGGAGTGCTATATGTACCGGCATTGATTCGATTATGTAAACAAAGGTTGTCTTGGCAACGTAAAGCTGGCAGGGATAAGCTCACTTCCGGTTGAGGCAGAATGTGGCTTTTCAAAATAAGAGCTCAAATTAAAAAAATGCTGGCATGAATTAGGTCCTAATTTCTCAATAAATGGCAGCAGTAAAAGGGTTAACCTCGATTTTCATCATTTTCGACCATGGGCTATAGCCCCTACCGTACGGCATACTATAGCACGCCGTTTTTCATTATTTTTGAGGATTTGAAAAAAATGAAAAAAAAACAAAACATGGGTTATAGTCCATCGTTTTTTGAAATTTTGAAAAAAAATGTTAACCTCGTTTTTCATCATTTTCGACCATGGGCTATAGCCCCTACCGTACGGCATACTATAGCACGCCGTTTTTCATTATTTTTGAGGATTTAAAAAAAATGGAAAAAAAAAAAACATGGGTTATAGTCCATCGTTTTTTGAAATTTTGAAAAAAAATGTTAACCTCGTTTTTCATCATTTTCGACCATGGGCTATAGCCCCTACCGTACGGCATACTATAGCACGCCGTTTTTCATTATTTTTGATGATTTGAAAAAAATGAAAAAAAAACAAACATGGGTTATAGTCCATCGTTTTTTGAAATTTTGAAAAAAATTGTTAACCTCGTTTTTCATCATTTTCGACCATGGGCTATAGCCCCTACCGTACGGCATACTATAGCACGCCGTTTTTCATCATTTTTGAGGATTTGAAAAAAAAGAAGAAAAAAAAAAAACATGGGTTATAGTCCATCGTTTTTTGAAATTTTGAAAAAAAAAGTGTTAACCTCGATTTTCATCATTTTCGACCATGGGCTATAGCCCCTACCGTACGGCATACTATAGCACGCCGTTTTTCATCATTTTTGAGGATTTGAAAAAAAAGAAGAAAAAAAAAAAACATGGGTTATAGTCCATCGTTTTTTGAAATTTTGAAAAAAAAGTGTTAACCTCGATTTTCATCATTTTCGACCATGGGCTATAGCCCCTACCGTACGGCATACTATAGCACGCCGTTTTTCATTATTTTTGAGGATTTGAAAAAAATGAAAAAAAAAAAAAACATGGGTTATAGTCCATCGTTTTTTGAAATTTTGAAAAAAAATGTTAACCTCGTTTTTCATCATTTTCGACCATGGGCTATAGCCCCTACCGTACGGCATACTATAGCACGCCGTTTTTCATCATTTTTGAGGATTTGAAAAAAATGAAAAAAAAAAAAAAAATGGGTTATAGTCCATCGTTTTTTGAAATTTTGAAAAAAAATGTTAACCTCGTTTTTCATCATTTTCGACCATGGGCTATAGCCCCTACCGTACGGCATACTATAGCACGCCGTTTTTCATTATTTTTGAGGATTTAAAAAAAATGGAAAAAAAAAAAAACATGGGTTATAGTCCATCGTTTTTTGAAATTTTGAAAAAAAATGTTAACCTCGTTTTTCATCATTTTCGACCATGGGCTATAGCCCCTACCGTACGGCATACTATAGCACGCCGTTTTTCATTATTTTTGATGATTTGAAAAAAATGAAAAAAAAACAAACATGGGTTATAGTCCATCGTTTTTTGAAATTTTGAAAAAAAATGTTAACCTCGTTTTTCATCATTTTCGACCATGGGCTATAGCCCCTACCGTACGGCATACTATAGCACGCTGTTTTTCATCATTTTTGAGGATTTGAAAAAAATGAAAAAAAAAAAAAACATGGGTTATAGTCCATCGTTTTTTGAAAAATTGAAAAAAAATGTTAACCTCGTTTTTCATCATTTTCGACCATGGGCTATAGCCCCTACCGTACGGCATACTATAGCACGCCGTTTTTCATCATTTTTGAGGATTTGAAAAAAAAGAAGAAAAAAAAAAAACATGGGTTATAGTCCATCGTTTTTTGAAATTTTGAAAAAAAAAGTGTTAACCTCGATTTTCATCATTTTCGACCATGGGCTATAGCCCCTACCGTACGGCATACTATAGCACGCCGTTTTTCATCATTTTTGAGGATTTGAAAAAAAAGAAGAAAAAAAAAAAACATGGGTTATAGTCCATCGTTTTTTGAAATTTTGAAAAAAAAGTGTTAACCTCGATTTTCATCATTTTCGACCATGGGCTATAGCCCCTACCGTACGGCATACTATAGCACGCCGTTTTTCATTATTTTTGAGGATTTGAAAAAAATGAAAAAAAAAAAAAACATGGGTTATAGTCCATCGTTTTTTGAAATTTTGAAAAAAAATGTTAACCTCGTTTTTCATCATTTTCGACCATGGGCTATAGCCCCTACCGTACGGCATACTATAGCACGCCGTTTTTCATCATTTTTGAGGATTTGAAAAAAATGAAAAAAAAAAAAAACATGGGTTATAGTCCATCGTTTTTTGAAATTTTGAAAAAAAATGTTAACCTCGTTTTTCATCATTTTCGACCATGGGCTATAGCCCCTACCGTACGGCATACTATAGCACGCTGTTTTTCATCATTTTTGAGGATTTGAAAAAAATGAAAAAAAAAAAAAAACATGGGTTATAGTCCATAGTTTTTTGAAAAATTGAAAAAAAATGTTAACCTTGTTTTTCATCATTTTCGACCATGGGCTATAGCCCCTACCGTACGGCATACTATAGCACGCCGTTTTTCATCATTTTTGAGGATTTGAAAAAAAAAAAAAAAAAAAAAAACATGGGTTATAATCCATCGTTTTTTGAAATTTAAAAAAAAAAAGTGTTAACCTCGTTTTTCATCATTTTCGACCATGGGCTATAGCCCCTACCGTACGGCATACTATAGCACGCCGTTTTTCATTATTTTTGAGGATTTGAAAAAAATGGAAAAAAAAAAAAAACATGGGTTATAGTCCATCGTTTTTTGAAATTTTGAAAAAAAATGTTAACCTCGTTTTTCATCATTTTCGACCATGGGCTATAGCCCCTACCGTACGGCATACTATAGCACGCCGTTTTTCATTATTTTTGAGGATTTGAAAAAAATGAAAAAAAAACAAACATGGGTTATAGT
Source organism: Protomyctophum parallelum (assembly GCF_964188405.1). Taxonomy (NCBI): domain Eukaryota; kingdom Metazoa; phylum Chordata; class Actinopteri; order Myctophiformes; family Myctophidae; genus Protomyctophum; species Protomyctophum parallelum. The sequence goes on from NC_139714.1 coordinate 13,274,032, forward strand.
CCATCGTTTTTTGAAATTTTGAAAAAAAATGTTAACCTCGTTTTTCATCATTTTCGACCATGGGCTATAGCCCCTACCGTACGGCATACTATAGCACGCCGTTTTTCATCATTTTTGAGGATTTGAAAAAAATGAAAAAAAAAAAAAACATGGGTTATAGTCCATCGTTTTTTGAAATTTTGAAAAAAAAGTGTTAACCTCGTTTTTCATCATTTTCGACCATGGGCTATAGCCCCTACCGTACGGCATACTATAGCACGCCGTTTTTCATTATTTTTGAGGATTTGAAAAAAATGAAAAAAAAAAAAAACATGGGTTATAGTCCATCGTTTTTTGAAATTTTGAAAAAAAATGTTAACCTCGTTTTTCATCATTTTCGACCATGGGCTATAGCCCCTACCGTACGGCATACTATAGCACGCCGTTTTTCATCATTTTTGAGGATTTGAAAAAAAAACAAAAAAAAAACATGGGTTATAGTCCATCGTTTTTTGAAATTTAAAAAAAAAATGTTAACCTCGTTTTTCATCATTTTCGACCATGGGCTATAGCCCCTACCGTACGGCATACTATAGCACGCCGTTTTTCATCATTTTTGAGGATTTGAAAAAAATTAAAAAAAAAAAAAAACATGGGTTATAGTCCATCGTTTTTTGAAATTTTGAAAAAAAATGTTAACCTCGTTTTTCATCATTTTCGACCATGGGCTATAGCCCCTACCGTACGGCATACTATAGCACGCCGTTTTTCATTATTTTTGATGATTTGAAAAAAATGAAAAAAAAACAAACATGGGTTATAGTCCATCGTTTTTTGAAATTTTGAAAAAAAATGTTAACCTCGTTTTTCATCATTTTCGACCATGGGCTATAGCCCCTACCGTACGGCATACTATAGCACGCTGTTTTTCATCATTTTTGAGGATTTGAAAAAAATGAAAAAAAAAAAAAACATGGGTTATAGTCCATCGTTTTTTGAAAAATTGAAAAAAAATGTTAACCTCGTTTTTCATCATTTTCGACCATGGGCTATAGCCCCTACCGTACGGCATACTATAGCACGCCGTTTTTCATCATTTTTGAGGATTTGAAAAAAAAGAAGAAAAAAAAAAAACATGGGTTATAGTCCATCGTTTTTTGAAATTTTGAAAAAAAAAGTGTTAACCTCGATTTTCATCATTTTCGACCATGGGCTATAGCCCCTACCGTACGGCATACTATAGCACGCCGTTTTTCATCATTTTTGAGGATTTGAAAAAAAAGAAGAAAAAAAAAAAACATGGGTTATAGTCCATCGTTTTTTGAAATTTTGAAAAAAAAGTGTTAACCTCGATTTTCATCATTTTCGACCATGGGCTATAGCCCCTACCGTACGGCATACTATAGCACGCCGTTTTTCATTATTTTTGAGGATTTGAAAAAAATGAAAAAAAAAAAAAACATGGGTTATAGTCCATCGTTTTTTGAAATTTTGAAAAAAAATGTTAACCTCGTTTTTCATCATTTTCGACCATGGGCTATAGCCCCTACCGTACGGCATACTATAGCACGCCGTTTTTCATCATTTTTGAGGATTTGAAAAAAATGAAAAAAAAAAAAAACATGGGTTATAGTCCATCGTTTTTTGAAATTTTGAAAAAAAATGTTAACCTCGTTTTTCATCATTTTCGACCATGGGCTATAGCCCCTACCGTACGGCATACTATAGCACGCTGTTTTTCATCATTTTTGAGGATTTGAAAAAAATGAAAAAAAAAAAAAAACATGGGTTATAGTCCATAGTTTTTTGAAAAATTGAAAAAAAATGTTAACCTTGTTTTTCATCATTTTCGACCATGGGCTATAGCCCCTACCGTACGGCATACTATAGCACGCCGTTTTTCATCATTTTTGAGGATTTGAAAAAAAAAAAAAAAAAAAAAAAACATGGGTTATAATCCATCGTTTTTTGAAATTTAAAAAAAAAAAGTGTTAACCTCGTTTTTCATCATTTTCGACCATGGGCTATAGCCCCTACCGTACGGCATACTATAGCACGCCGTTTTTCATTATTTTTGAGGATTTGAAAAAAATGGAAAAAAAAAAAAAACATGGGTTATAGTCCATCGTTTTTTGAAATTTTGAAAAAAAATGTTAACCTCGTTTTTCATCATTTTCGACCATGGGCTATAGCCCCTACCGTACGGCATACTATAGCACGCCGTTTTTCATTATTTTTGAGGATTTGAAAAAAATGAAAAAAAAACAAACATGGGTTATAGTCCATCGTTTTTTGAAATTTTGAAAAAAAATGTTAACCTCGTTTTTCATCATTTTCGACCATGGGCTATAGCCCCTACCGTACGGCATACTATAGCACGCCGTTTTTCATCATTTTTGAGGATTTGAAAAAAATGAAAAAAAAAAAAAACATGGGTTATAGTCCATCGTTTTTTGAAATTTTGAAAAAAAAGTGTTAACCTCGTTTTTCATCATTTTCGACCATGGGCTATAGCCCCTACCGTACGGCATACTATAGCACGCCGTTTTTCATTATTTTTGAGGATTTGAAAAAAATGAAAAAAAAAAAAAACATGGGTTATAGTCCATCGTTTTTTGAAATTTTGAAAAAAAATGTTAACCTCGTTTTTCATCATTTTCGACCATGGGCTATAGCCCCTACCGTACGGCATACTATAGCACGCCGTTTTTCATCATTTTTGAGGATTTGAAAAAAAAACAAAAAAAAAACATGGGTTATAGTCCATCGTTTTTTGAAATTTAAAAAAAAAATGTTAACCTCGTTTTTCATCATTTTCGACCATGGGCTATAGCCCCTACCGTACGGCATACTATAGCACGCCGTTTTTCATCATTTTTGAGGATTTGAAAAAAATTAAAAAAAAAAAAAAACATGGGTTATAGTCCATCGTTTTTTGAAATTTTGAAAAAAAATGTTAACCTCGTTTTTCATCATTTTCGACCATGGGCTATAGCCCCTACCGTACGGCATACTATAGCACGCCGTTTTTCATCATTTTTGAGGATTTGAAAAAAATGAAAAAAAAAAAAACATGGGTTATAGTCCATCGTTTTTTGAAATTTTGAAAAAAAATGTTAACCTCGTTTTTCATCATTTTCGACCATGGGCTATAGCCCCTACCGTACGGCATACTATAGCACGCCGTTTTTCATCATTTTTGAGGATTTGAAAAAAAAAAAAAAAAAAAACATGGGTTATAGTCCATCGTTTTTTGAAATAATAAAAAAAAATGTTAACCTCGTTTTTCATCATTTTCGACCATGGGCTATAGCCCCTACCGTACGGCATACTATAGCACGCTGTTTTTCATCATTTTTGAGGATTTGAAAAAAATGAAAAAAAAAAAAAACATGGGTTATAATCCATCGTTTTTTGAAATTTTAAAAAAAAAGTGTTAACCTCGTTTTTCATCATTTTCGACCATGGGCTATAGCCCCTACCGTACGGCATACTATAGCACGCCGTTTTTCATTATTTTTGAGGATTTGAAAAAAATGGAAAAAAAAAAAAACATGGGTTATAGTCCATCGTTTTTTGAAATTTTGAAAAAAAATGTTAACCTCGTTTTTCATCATTTTCGACCATGGGCTATAGCCCCTACCGTACGGCATACTATAGCACGCCGTTTTTCATTATTTTTGATGATTTGAAAAAAATGGAAAAAAAACAAACATGGGTTATAGTCCATCGTTTTTTGAAAATTTGAAAAAAAATGTTAACCTCGTTTTTCATCATTTTCGACCATGGGCTATAGCCCCTACCGTACGGCATACTATAGCACGCTGTTTTTCATCATTTTTGAGGATTTGAAAAAAATGAAAAAAAAAAAAAACATGGGTTATAGTCCATCGTTTTTTGAAAAATTGAAAAAAAATGTTAACCTCGTTTTTCATCATTTTCGACCATGGGCTATAGCCCCTACCGTACGGCATACTATAGCACGCCGTTTTTCATCATTTTTGAGGATTTAAAAAAAAAGAAGAAAAAAAAAAAACATGGGTTATAGTCCATCGTTTTTTGAAATTTTGAAAAAAAAAGTGTTAACCTCGATTTTCATCATTTTCGACCATGGGCTATAGCCCCTACCGTACGGCATACTATAGCACGCCGTTTTTCATCATTTTTGAGGATTTGAAAAAAAAGAAGAAAAAAAAAAAACATGGGTTATAGTCCATCGTTTTTTGAAATTTTGAAAAAAAAGTGTTAACCTCGATTTTCATCATTTTCGACCATGGGCTATAGCCCCTACCGTACGGCATACTATAGCACGCCGTTTTTCATTATTTTTGAGGATTTGAAAAAAAAAAAAAAAAAAAAAAACATGGGTTATAGTCCATCGTTTTTTGAAATTTTGAAAAAAAATGTTAACCTCGTTTTTCATCATTTTCGACCATGGGCTATAGCCCCTACCGTACGGCATACTATAGCACGCCGTTTTTCATTATTTTTGAGGATTTGAAAAAAAACAAAAAAAAACAAACATGGGTTATAGTCCATCGTTTTTTGAAATTTTGAAAAAAAATGTTAACCTCGTTTTTCATCATTTTCGACCATGGGCTATAGCCCCTACCGTACGGCATACTATAGCACGCCGTTTTTCATCATTTTTGAGGATTTGAAAAAAATGAAAAAAAAAAAAAACATGGGTTATAGTCCATCGTTTTTTGAAATTTTGAAAAAAAAGTGTTAACCTCGTTTTTCATCATTTTCGACCATGGGCTATAGCCCCTACCGTACGGCATACTATAGCACGCCGTTTTTCATTATTTTTGAGGATTTGAAAAAAATGAAAAAAAAAAAAAACATGGGTTATAGTCCATCGTTTTTTGAAATTTTGAAAAAAAATGTTAACCTCGTTTTTCATCATTTTCGACCATGGGCTATAGCCCCTACCGTACGGCATACTATAGCACGCCGTTTTTCATTATTTTTGAGGATTTGAAAAAAATGAAAAAAAAAAAAAACATGGGTTATAGTCCATCGTTTTTTGAAATTTTGAAAAAAAATGTTAACCTCGTTTTTCATCATTTTCGACCATGGGCTATAGCCCCTACCGTACGGCATACTATAGCACGCCGTTTTTCATCATTTTTGCCCCTACCGTACGGCATACTATAGCACGCCGTTTTTCATCATTTTTGAGGATTTGAAAAAAAAAAAAAAAAAAAAAAACATGGGTTATAGTCCATCGTTTTTTGAAATTTTGAAAAAAAAGTGTTAACCTCGATTTTCATCATTTTCGACCATGGGCTATAGCCCCTACCGTACGGCATACTATAGCACGCCGTTTTTCATTATTTTTGAGGATTTGAAAAAAATGAAAAAAAAAAAAAACATGGGTTATAGTCCATCGTTTTTTGAAATTTTGAAAAAAAATGTTAACCTCGTTTTTCATCATTTTCGACCATGGGCTATAGCCCCTACCGTACGGCATACTATAGCACGCCGTTTTTCATCATTTTTGAGGATTTGAAAAAAATGAAAAAAAAAAAAAACATGGGTTATAGTCCATCGTTTTTAGAAATTTTGAAAAAAAATGTTAACCTCGTTTTTCATCATTTTCGACCATGGGCTATAGCCCCTACCGTACGGCATACTATAGCACGCCGTTTTTCATCATTTTTGAGGATTTGAAAAAAAAAAAAAAAAAAAAAACATGGGTTATAGTCCATCGTTTTTTGAAATTTTGAAAAAAAATGTTAACCTCGTTTTTCATCATTTTCGACCATGGGCTTTAGCCCCTACCGTACGGCATACTATAGCACGCTGTTTTTCATCATTTTTGAGGATTTAAAAAAAAAAAAAAAAAAAAAAAAACATGGGTTATAGTCCATCGTTTTTTGAAAAATTGAAAAAAAATGTTAACCTTGTTTTTCATCATTTTCGACCATGGGCTATAGCCCCTACCGTACGGCATACTATAGCACGCCGTTTTTCATCATTTTTGAGGATTTGAAAAAAATGAAAAAAAAAAAAAACATGGGTTATAATCCATCGTTTTTTGAAATTTTAAAAAAAAAGTGTTAACCTCGTTTTTCATCATTTTCGACCATGGGCTATAGCCCCTACCGTACGGCATACTATAGCACGCCGTTTTTCATTATTTTTGAGGATTTGAAAAAAATGGAAAAAAAAAAAAACATGGGTTATAGTCCATCGTTTTTTGAAATTTTGAAAAAAAATGTTAACCTCGTTTTTCATCATTTTCGACCATGGGCTATAGCCCCTACCGTACGGCATACTATAGCACGCCGTTTTTCATTATTTTTGATGATTTGAAAAAAATGAAAAAAAAACAAACATGGGTTATAGTCCATCGTTTTTTGAAAAATTGAAAAAAAAATGTTAACCTCGTTTTTCATCATTTTCGACCATGGGCTATAGCCCCTACCGTACGGCATACTATAGCACGCCGTTTTTCATCATTTTTGAGGATTTGAAAAAAATGAAAAAAAAAAAAAACATGGGTTATAGTCCATCGTTTTTTGAAAAATTGAAAAAAAATGTTAACCTTGTTTTTCATCATTTTCGACCATGGGCTATAGCCCCTACCGTACGGCATACTATAGCACGCCGTTTTTCATTATTTTTGAGGATTTGAAAAAAATGGAAAAAAAAAAAAACATGGGTTATAGTCCATCGTTTTTTGAAATTTTGAAAAAAAATGTTAACCTCGTTTTTCATCATTTTCGACCATGGGCTATAGCCCCTACCGTACGGCATACTATAGCACGCCGTTTTTCATTATTTTTGATGATTTGAAAAAAATGAAAAAAAAACAAACATGGGTTATAGTCCATCGTTTTTTGAAAATTTGAAAAACAATGTTAACCTCGTTTTTCATCATTTTCGACCATGGGCTATAGCCCCTACCGTACGGCATACTATAGCACGCTGTTTTTCATCATTTTTGAGGATTTGAAAAAAATGAAAAAAAAAAAAAACATGGGTTATAGTCCATCGTTTTTTGAAAAATTGAAAAAAAATGTTAACCTCGTTTTTCATCATTTTCGACCATGGGCTATAGCCCCTACCGTACGGCATACTATAGCACGCCGTTTTTCATCATTTTTGAGGATTTGAAAAAAAAGAAGAAAAAAAAAAAACATGGGTTATAGTCCATCGTTTTTTGAAATTTTGAAAAAAAAAGTGTTAACCTCGATTTTCATCATTTTCGACCATGGGCTATAGCCCCTACCGTACGGCATACTATAGCACGCCGTTTTTCATCATTTTTGAGGATTTGAAAAAAAAGAAGAAAAAAAAAAAACATGGGTTATAGTCCATCGTTTTTTGAAATTTTGAAAAAAAAGTGTTAACCTCGATTTTCATCATTTTCGACCATGGGCTATAGCCCCTACCGTACGGCATACTATAGCACGCCGTTTTTCATTATTTTTGAGGATTTGAAAAAAATGAAAAAAAAAAAAAACATGGGTTATAGTCCATCGTTTTTTGAAAATTTGAAAAAAAATGTTAACCTCGTTTTTCATCATTTTCGACCATGGGCTATAGCCCCTACCGTACGGCATACTATAGCACGCCGTTTTTCATTATTTTTGAGGATTTGAAAAAAACAAAAAAAAAACAAACATGGGTTATAGTCCATCGTTTTTTGAAATTTTGAAAAAAAATGTTAACCTCGTTTTTCATCATTTTCGACCATGGGCTATAGCCCCTACCGTACGGCATACTATAGCACGCCGTTTTTCATCATTTTTGAGGATTTGAAAAAAAAAAAAAAAAAAAAAAACATGGGTTATAGTCCATCGTTTTTTGAAATTTTGAAAAAAAAGTGTTAACCTCGTTTTTCATCATTTTCGACCATGGGCTATAGCCCCTACCGTACGGCATATTATAGCACGCCGTTTTTCATTATTTTTGAGGATTTGAAAAAAATGAAAACAAAAAAAAACATGGGTTATAGTCCATCGTTTTTTGAAATTTTGAAAAAAAATGTTAACCTCGTTTTTCATCATTTTCGACCATGGGCTATAGCCCCTACCGTACGGCATACTATAGCACGCCGTTTTTCATTATTTTTGAGGATTTGAAAAAAATGGAAAAAAAAAAAAACATGGGTTATAGTCCATCGTTTTTTGAAATTTTGAAAAAAAATGTTAACCTCGTTTTTCATCATTTTCGACCATGGGCTATAGCCCCTACCGTACGGCATACTATAGCACGCCGTTTTTCATCATTTTTGAGGATTTGAAAAAAAAAAAAAAAAAAAACATGGGTTATAGTCCATCGTTTTTTGAAATTTTGAAAAAAAAGTGTTAACCTCGTTTTTCATCATTTTCGACCATGGGCTATAGCCCCTACCGTACGGCATACTATAGCACGCCGTTTTTCATTATTTTTGAGGATTTGAAAAAAATGAAAAAAAAAAAAAACATGGGTTATAGTCCATCGTTTTTTGAAATTTTGAAAAAAAATGTTAACCTCGTTTTTCATCATTTTCGACCATGGGCTATAGCCCCTACCGTACGGCATACTATAGCACGCCGTTTTTCATTATTTTTGAGGATTTGAAAAAAATGAAAAAAAAAAAAAACATGGGTTATAGTCCATCGTTTTTTGAAATTTTGAAAAAAAATGTTAACCTCGTTATTCATCATTTTCGACCATGGGCTATAGCCCCTACCGTACGGCATACTATAGCACGCCGTTTTTCATTATTTTTGATGATTTGAAAAAAATGAAAAAAAAACAAACATGGGTTATAGTCCATCGTTTTTTGAAATTTTGAAAAAAAATGTTAACCTCGTTTTTCATCATTTTCGACCATGGGCTATAGCCCCTACCGTACGGCATACTATAGCACGCTGTTTTTCATCATTTTTGAGGATTTGAAAAAAATGAAAAAAAAAAAAAACATGGGTTATAGTCCATCGTTTTTTGAAAAATTGAAAAAAAAAGTGTTAACCTCGATTTTCATCATTTTCGACCATGGGCTATAGCCCCTACCGTACGGCATACTATAGCACGCCGTTTTTCATCATTTTTGAGGATTTGAAAAAAAAGAAGAAAAAAAAAAAACATGGGTTATAGTCCATCGTTTTTTGAAATTTTGAAAAAAAAGTGTTAACCTCGATTTTCATCATTTTCGACCATGGGCTATAGCCCCTACCGTACGGCATACTATAGCACGCCGTTTTTCATTATTTTTGAGGATTTGAAAAAAATGAAAAAAAAAAAAAACATGGGTTATAGTCCATCGTTTTTTGAAATTTTGAAAAAAAATGTTAACCTCGTTTTTCATCATTTTCGACCATGGGCTATAGCCCCTACCGTACGGCATACTATAGCACGCCGTTTTTCATCATTTTTGAGGATTTGAAAAAAATGAAAAAAAAAAAAAACATGGGTTATAGTCCATCGTTTTTAGAAATTTTGAAAAAAAATGTTAACCTCGTTTTTCATCATTTTCGACCATGGGCTATAGCCCCTACCGTACGGCATACTATAGCACGCCGTTTTTCATCATTTTTGAGGATTTGAAAAAAAAGAAAAAAAAAAAAAACATGGGTTATAGTCCATCGTTTTTTGAAATTTTGAAAAAAAAGTGTTAACCTCGTTTTTCATCATTTTCGACCATGGGCTATAGCCCCTACCGTACGGCATACTATAGCACGCCGTTTTTCATTATTTTTGAGGATTTGAAAAAAATGAAAAAAAAAAAAAACATGGGTTATAGTCCATCGTTTTTTGAAATTTTGAAAAAAAATGTTAACCTCGTTTTTCATCATTTTCGACCATGGGCTATAGCCCCTACCGTACGGCATACTATAGCACGCCGTTTTTCATTATTTTTGAGGATTTGAAAAAAATGAAAAAAAAAAAAAACATGGGTTATAGTCCATCGTTTTTTGAAATTTTGAAAAAAAATGTTAACCTCGTTATTCATCATTTTCGACCATGGGCTATAGCCCCTACCGTACGGCATACTATAGCACGCCGTTTTTCATTATTTTTGATGATTTGAAAAAAATGAAAAAAAAACAAACATGGGTTATAGTCCATCGTTTTTTGAAATTTTGAAAAAAAAAGTGTTAACCTCGATTTTCATCATTTTCGACCATGGGCTATAGCCCCTACCGTACGGCATACTATAGCACGCTGTTTTTCATCATTTTTGAGGATTTGAAAAAAATGAAAAAAAAAAAAAACATGGGTTATAGTCCATCGTTTTTTGAAATTTTGAAAAAAAAAGTGTTAACCTCGATTTTCATCATTTTCGACCATGGGCTATAGCCCCTACCGTACGGCATACTATAGCAGGCCGTTTTTCATCATTTTTGAGGATTTGAAAAAAAAGAAGAAAAAAAAAAAACATGGGTTATAGTCCATCGTTTTTTGAAATTTTGAAAAAAAAGTGTTAACCTCGATTTTCATCATTTTCGACCATGGGCTATAGCCCCTACCGTACGGCATACTATAGCACGCCGTTTTTCATTATTTTTGAGGATTTGAAAAAAATGAAAAAAAAAAAAAACATGGGTTATAGTCCATCGTTTTTTGAAATTTTGAAAAAAAATGTTAACCTCGTTTTTCATCATTTTCGACCATGGGCTATAGCCCCTACCGTACGGCATACTATAGCACGCCGTTTTTCATTATTTTTGAGGATTTGAAAAAAATGAAAAAAAAAAAAAACATGGGTTATAGTCCATCGTTTTTTGAAATTTTGAAAAAAAATGTTAACCTCGTTTTTCATCATTTTCGACCATGGGCTATAGCCCCTACCGTACGGCATACTATAGCACGCCGTTTTTCATTATTTTTGAGGATTTGAAAAAAATGAAAAAAAAAAAAAACATGGGTTATAGTCCATCGTTTTTTGAAATTTTGAAAAAAAATGTTAACCTCGTTATTCATCATTTTCGACCATGGGCTATAGCCCCTACCGTACGGCATACTATAGCACGCCGTTTTTCATTATTTTTGATGATTTGAAAAAAATGAAAAAAAAACAAACATGGGTTATAGTCCATCGTTTTTTGAAATTTTGAAAAAAAATGTTAACCTCGTTTTTCATCATTTTCGACCATGGGCTATAGCCCCTACCGTACGGCATACTATAGCACGCTGTTTTTCATCATTTTTGAGGATTTGAAAAAAATGAAAAAAAAAAAAAACATGGGTTATAGTCCATCGTTTTTTGAAAAATTGAAAAAAAATGTTAACCTCGTTTTTCATCATTTTCGACCATGGGCTATAGCCCCTACCGTACGGCATACTATAGCACGCCGTTTTTCATCATTTTTGAGGATTTGAAAAAAAAGAAGAAAAAAAAAAAACATGGGTTATAGTCCATCGTTTTTTGAAATTTTGAAAAAAAAAGTGTTAACCTCGATTTTCATCATTTTCGACCATGGGCTATAGCCCCTACCGTACGGCATACTATAGCACGCCGTTTTTCATCATTTTTGAGGATTTGAAAAAAAAGAAGAAAAAAAACAAACATGGGTTATAGTCCATCGTTTTTTGAAATTTTGGAAAAAAAAGTGTTAACCTCGATTTTCATCATTTTCGACCATGGGCTATAGCCCCTACCGTACGGCATACTATAGCACGCCGTTTTTCATCATTTTTGAGGATTTGAAAAAAAAGAAGAAAAAAAAAAAACATGGGTTATAGTCCATCGTTTTTTGAAATTTTGAAAAAAAAGTGTTAACCTCGATTTTCATCATTTTCGACCATGGGCTATAGCCCCTACCGTACGGCATACTATAGCACGCCGTTTTTCATTATTTTTGAGGATTTGAAAAAAATGAAAAAAAAAAAAAACATGGGTTATAGTCCATCGTTTTTTGAAATTTTGAAAAAAAATGTTAACCTCGTTTTTCATCATTTTCGACCATGGGCTATAGCCCCTACCGTACGGCATACTATAGCACGCCGTTTTTCATTATTTTTGAGGATTTGAAAAAAATGAAAAAAAAAAAAAACATGGGTTATAGTCCATCGTTTTTTGAAATTTTGAAAAAAAATGTTAACCTCGTTATTCATCATTTTCGACCATGGGCTATAGCCCCTACCGTACGGCATACTATAGCACGCCGTTTTTCATTATTTTTGATGATTTGAAAAAAATGAAAAAAAAACAAACATGGGTTATAGTCCATCGTTTTTTGAAATTTTGAAAAAAAATGTTAACCTCGTTTTTCATCATTTTCGACCATGGGCTATAGCCCCTACCGTACGGCATACTATAGCACGCTGTTTTTCATCATTTTTGAGGATTTGAAAAAAATGAAAAAAAAAAAAAAACATGGGTTATAGTCCATCGTTTTTTGAAAAATTGAAAAAAAATGTTAACCTCGTTTTTCATCATTTTCGACCATGGGCTATAGCCCCTACCGTACGGCATACTATAGCACGCCGTTTTTCATCATTTTTGAGGATTTGAAAAAAAAGAAGAAAAAAAAAAAACATGGGTTATAGTCCATCGTTTTTTGAAATTTTGAAAAAAAAAGTGTTAACCTCGATTTTCATCATTTTCGACCATGGGCTATAGCCCCTACCGTACGGCATACTATAGCACGCCGTTTTTCATCATTTTTGAGGATTTGAAAAAAAAGAAGAAAAAAAAAAAACATGGGTTATAGTCCATCGTTTTTTGAAATTTTGAAAAAAAAAGTGTTAACCTCGATTTTCATCATTTTCGACCATGGGCTATAGCCCCTACCGTACGGCATACTATAGCACGCCGTTTTTCATCATTTTTGAGGATTTGAAAAAAAAGAAGAAAAAAAAAAAACATGGGTTATAGTCCATCGTTTTTTGAAATTTTGAAAAAAAAGTGTTAACCTCGATTTTCATCATTTTCGACCATGGGCTATAGCCCCTACCGTACGGCATACTATAGCACGCCGTTTTTCATTATTTTTGAGGATTTGAAAAAAATGAAAAAAAAAAAAAACATGGGTTATAGTCCATCGTTTTTTGAAATTTTGAAAAAAAATGTTAACCTCGTTTTTCATCATTTTCGACCATGGGCTATAGCCCCTACCGTACGGCATACTATAGCACGCCGTTTTTCATCATTTTTGAGGATTTGAAAAAAATGAAAAAAAAAAAAAACATGGGTTATAGTCCATCGTTTTTAGAAATTTTGAAAAAAAATGTTAACCTCGTTTTTCATCATTTTCGACCATGGGCTATAGCCCCTACCGTACGGCATACTATAGCACGCCGTTTTTCATCATTTTTGAGGATTTGAAAAAAAAAACAAAAAAAAAACATGGGTTATAGTCCATCGTTTTTTGAAATTTTGAAAAAAAATGTTAACCTCGTTTTTCATCATTTTCGACCATGGGCTATAGCCCCTACCGTACGGCATACTATAGCACGCTGTTTTTCATCATTTTTGAGGATTTGAAAAAAAAAAAAAAAAAAAAAAAACATGGGTTATAGTCCATCGTTTTTTGAAAAATTGAAAAAAAATGTTAACCTTGTTTTTCATCATTTTCGACCATGGGCTATAGCCCCTACCGTACGGCATACTATAGCACGCCGTTTTTCATCATTTTTGAGGATTTGAAAAAAATGAAAAAAAAAAAAAACATGGGTTATAATCCATCGTTTTTTGAATTTTTTTAAAAAAAGTGTTAACCTCGTTTTTCATCATTTTCGACCATGGGCTATAGCCCCTACCGTACGGCATACTATAGCACGCCGTTTTTCATTATTTTTGAGGATTTGAAAAAAATGGAAAAAAAAAAAAACATGGGTTATAGTCCATCGTTTTTTGAAAAATTGAAAAAAAATGTTAACCTTGTTTTTCATCATTTTCGACCATGGGCTATAGCCCCTACCGTACGGCATACTATAGCACGCCGTTTTTCATCATTTTTGAGGATTTGAAAAAAATGAAGAAAAAAAAAACATGGGTTATAATCCATCGTTTTTTGAATTTTTTTAAAAAAAGTGTTAACCTCGTTTTTCATCATTTTCGACCATGGGCTATAGCCCCTACCGTACGGCATACTATAGCACGCCGTTTTTCATTATTTTTGAGGATTTGAAAAAAATGGAAAAAAAAAAAAACATGGGTTATAGTCCATCGTTTTTTGAAATTTTGAAAAAAAATGTTAACCTCGTTTTTCATCATTTTCGACCATGGGCTATAGCCCCTACCGTACGGCATACTATAGCACGCCGTTTTTCATTATTTTTGATGATTTGAAAAAAATGAAAAAAAAACAAACATGGGTTATAGTCCATCGTTTTTTGAAATTTTGAAAAAAAATGTTAACCTCGTTTTTCATCATTTTCGACCATGGGCTATAGCCCCTACCGTACGGCATACTATAGCACGCCGTTTTTCATCATTTTTGAGGATTTGAAAAAAAAAACAAAAAAAAAACATGGGTTATAGTCCATCGTTTTTTGAAATTTTGAAAAAAAATGTTAACCTCGTTTTTCATCATTTTCGACCATGGGCTATAGCCCCTACCGTACGGCATACTATAGCACGCTGTTTTTCATCATTTTTGAGGATTTGAAAAAAAAAAAAACAAAAAAAAAACATGGGTTATAGTCCATCGTTTTTTGAAAAATTGAAAAAAAATGTTAACCTTGTTTTTCATCATTTTCGACCATGGGCTATAGCCCCTACCGTACGGCATACTATAGCACGCCGTTTTTCATCATTTTTGAGGATTTGAAAAAAATGAAAAAAAAAAAAAACATGGGTTATAATCCATCGTTTTTTGAATTTTTTTAAAAAAAGTGTTAACCTCGTTTTTCATCATTTTCGACCATGGGCTATAGCCCCTACCGTACGGCATACTATAGCACGCCGTTTTTCATTATTTTTGAGGATTTGAAAAAAATGGAAAAAAAAAAAAACATGGGTTATAGTCCATCGTTTTTTGAAAAATTGAAAAAAAATGTTAACCTTGTTTTTCATCATTTTCGACCATGGGCTATAGCCCCTACCGTACGGCATACTATAGCACGCCGTTTTTCATCATTTTTGAGGATTTGAAAAAAATGAAAAAAAAAAAAAACATGGGTTATAATCCATCGTTTTTTGAATTTTTTAAAAAAAAGTGTTAACCTCGTTTTTCATCATTTTCGACCATGGGCTATAGCCCCTACCGTACGGCATACTATAGCACGCCGTTTTTCATTATTTTTGAGGATTTGAAAAAAATGGAAAAAAAAAAAAACATGGGTTATAGTCCATCGTTTTTTGAAATTTTGAAAAAAAATGTTAACCTCGTTTTTCATCATTTTCGACCATGGGCTATAGCCCCTACCGTACGGCATACTATAGCACGCCGTTTTTCATTATTTTTGATGATTTGAAAAAAATGAAAAAAAAACAAACATGGGTTATAGTCCATCGTTTTTTGAAATTTTGAAAAAAAATGTTAACCTCGTTTTTCATCATTTTCGACCATGGGCTACAGCCCCTACCGTACGGCATACTATAGCACGCTGTTTTTCATCATTTTTGAGGATTTGAAAAAAATGAAAAAAAAAAAAAACATGGGTTATAGTCCATCGTTTTTTGAAAAATTGAAAAAAAATGTTAACCTCGTTTTTCATCATTTTCGACCATGGGCTATAGCCCCTACCGTACGGCATATTATAGCACGCCGTTTTTCATCATTTTTGAGGATTTGAAAAAAATGAAGAAAAAAAAAAAACATGGGTTATAGTCCATCGTTTTTTGAAATTTTGAAAAAAAAGTGTTAACCTCGATTTTCATCATTTTCGACCATGGGCTATAGCCCCTACCGTACGGCATACTATAGCACGCCGTTTTTCATTATTTTTGAGGATTTGAAAAAAATGAGAAAAAAAAAAATACATGGGTTATAGTCCATCGTTTTTTGAAATTTTGAAAAAAAATGTTAACCTCGTTTTTCATCATTTTCGACCATGGGCTATAGCCCCTACCGTACGGCATACTATAGCACGCCGTTTTTCATTATTTTTGAGGATTTGAAAAAAATGAGAAAAAAAAAAATACATGGGTTATAGTCCATCGTTTTTTGAAATTTTGAAAAAAAATGTTAACCTCGTTTTTCATCATTTTCGACCATGGGCTATAGCCCCTACCGTACGGCATACTATAGCACGCCGTTTTTCATTATTTTTGAGGATTTGAAAAAAATGAAAAAAAAAAAAAACATGGGTTATAGTCCATCGTTTTTTGAAATTTTGAAAAAAAATGTTAACCTCGTTTTTCATCATTTTCGACCATGGGCTATAGCCCCTACCGTACGGCATACTATAGCACGCCGTTTTTCATCATTTTTGAGGATTTGAAAAAAATGAAGAAAAAAAAAAACATGGGTTATAGTCCATCGTTTTTTGAAATTTTGAAAAAAAAGTGTTAACCTCGATTTTCATCATTTTCGACCATGGGCTATAGCCCCTACCGTACGGCATACTATAGCACGCCGTTTTTCATTATTTTTGAGGATTTGAAAAAAATGAAAAAAAAAAAAAACATGGGTTATAGTCCATCGTTTTTTGAAATTTTGAAAAAAAATGTTAACCTCGTTTTTCATCATTTTCGACCATGGGCTATAGCCCCTACCGTACGGCATACTATAGCACGCCGTTTTTCATCATTTTTGAGGATTTGAAAAAAATGAAAAAAAAAAAAAACATGGGTTATAGTCCATCGTTTTTTGAAATTTTGAAAAAAAATGTTAACCTCGTTTTTCATCATTTTCGACCATGGGCTATAGCCCCTACCGTACGGCATACTATAGCACGCCGTTTTTCATCATTTTTGAGGATTTGAAAAAAAAGAAGAAAAAAAAAAAACATGGGTTATAGTCCATCGTTTTTTGAAATTTTGAAAAAAAAGTGTTAACCTCGATTTTCATCATTTTCGACCATGGGCTATAGCCCCTACCGTACGGCATACTATAGCACGCCGTTTTTCATTATTTTTGAGGATTTGAAAAAAATGAAAAAAAAAACAAACATGGGTTATAGTCCATCGTTTTTTGAAATTTTGAAAAAAAATGTTAACCTCGTTTTTCATCATTTTCGACCATGGGCTATAGCCCCTACCGTACGGCATACTATAGCACGCCGTTTTTCATCATTTTTGAGGATTTGAAAAAAATGAAAAAAAAAAAAAACATGGGTTATAGTCCATCGTTTTTTGAAATTTTGAAAAAAAATGTTAACCTCGTTTTTCATCATTTTCGACCATGGGCTATAGCCCCTACCGTACGGCATACTATAGCACGCTGTTTTTCATCATTTTTGAGGATTTGAAAAAAATGGAAAAAAAAAAAAAACATGGGTTATAGTCCATCGTTTTTTGAAAAATTTAAAAAAAATGTTAACCTCGTTTTTCATCATTTTCGACCATGGGCTATAGCCCCTACCGTACGGCATACTATAGCACGCTGTTTTTCATCATTTTTGAGGATTTGAAAAAAATGAAAAAAAAAAAAAAACATGGGTTATAGTCCATCGTTTTTTGAAAAATTGAAAAAAAATGTTAACCTCGTTTTTCATCATTTTCGACCATGGGCTATAGCCCCTACCGTACGGCATACTATAGCACGCCGTTTTTCATCATTTTTGAGGATTTGAAAAAAAAGAAGAAAAAAAAAAAACATGGGTTATAGTCCATCGTTTTTTGAAAAATTGAAAAAAAATGTTAACCTCGTTTTTCATCATTTTCGACCATGGGCTATAGCCCCTACCGTACGGCATACTATAGCACGCCGTTTTTCATCATTTTTGAGGATTTGAAAAAAATGAAAAAAAAAAAAAACATGGGTTATAGTCCATCGTTTTTTGAAATTTTGAAAAAAAAGTGTTAACCTCGATTTTCATCATTTTCGACCATGGGCTATAGCCCCTACCGTACGGCATACTATAGCACGCTGTTTTTCATCATTTTTGAGGATTTGAAAAAAATGAAAAAAAAAAACATGGGTTATAGTCCATCGTTTTTTGAAAAATTTAAAAAAAATGTTAACCTTGTTTTTCATCATTTTCGACCATGGGCTATAGCCCCTACCGTACGGCATACTATAGCACGCTGTTTTTCATCATTTTTGAGGATTTGAAAAAAATGAAAAAAAAAAAAAAACATGGGTTATAGTCCATCGTTTTTTGAAAAATTGAAAAAAAATGTTAACCTCGTTTTTCATCATTTTCGACCATGGGCTATAGCCCCTACCGTACGGCATACTATAGCACGCTGTTTTTCATCATTTTTGAGGATTTGAAAAAAATGAAAAAAAAAAAAAACATGGGTTATAGTCCATCGTTTTTTGAAAAATTGAAAAAAAATGTTAACCTCGTTTTTCATCATTTTCGACCATGGGCTATAGCCCCTACCGTACGGCATACTATAGCACGCCGTTTTTCATCATTTTTGAGGATTTGAAAAAAAAGAAGAAAAAAAAAAAACATGGGTTATAGTCCATCGTTTTTTGAAAAATTGAAAAAAAATGTTAACCTCGTTTTTCATCATTTTCGACCATGGGCTATAGCCCCTACCGTACGGCATACTATAGCACGCCGTTTTTCATCATTTTTGAGGATTTGAAAAAAATGAAAAAAAAAAAAAACATGGGTTATAGTCCATCGTTTTTTGAAATTTTGAAAAAAAATGTTAACCTCGTTTTTCATCATTTTCGACCATGGGCTATAGCCCCTACCGTACGGCATACTATAGCACGCCGTTTTTCATCATTTTTGAGGATTTAAAAAAAAAAAAAAAAAAAAAAAAACATGGGTTATAGTCCATCGTTTTTTGAAATTTTGAAAAAGAATGTTAACCTCGTTTTTCATCATTTTCGACCATGGGCTATAGCCCCTACCGTACGGCATACTATAGCACGCTGTTTTTCATCATTTTTGAGGATTTGAAAAAAATGAAAAAAAAAAAAAAACATGGGTTATAGTCCATCGTTTTTTGAAAAATTGAAAAAAAATGTTAACCTCGTTTTTCATCATTTTCGACCATGGGCTATAGCCCCTACCGTACGGCATACTATAGCACGCCGTTTTTCATCATTTTTGAGGATTTGAAAAAAAAGAAGAAAAAAAAAAAACATGGGTTATAGTCCATCGTTTTTTGAAAAATTGAAAAAAAATGTTAACCTCGTTTTTCATCATTTTCGACCATGGGCTATAGCCCCTACCGTACGGCATACTATAGCACGCCGTTTTTCATCATTTTTGAGGATTTGAAAAAAATGGAAAAAAAAAAAAAACATGGGTTATAGTCCATCGTTTTTTGAAATTTTGAAAAAAAATGTTAACCTCGTTTTTCATCATTTTCGACCATGGGCTATAGCCCCTACCGTACGGCATACTATAGCACGCTGTTTTTCATCATTTTTGAGGATTTGAAAAAAATGAAAAAAAAAAAAAAACATGGGTTATAGTCCATCGTTTTTTGAAAAATTTAAAAAAAATGTTAACCTCGTTTTTCATCATTTTCGACCATGGGCTATAGCCCCTACCGTACGGCATACTATAGCACGCCGTTTTTCATCATTTTTGAGGATTTGAAAAAAAAGAAGAAAAAAAAAAAACATGGGTTATAGTCCATCGTTTTTTGAAATTTTGAAAAAAAAGTGTTAACCTCGATTTTCATCATTTTCGACCATGGGCTATAGCCCCTACCGTACGGCATACTATAGCACGCCGTTTTTCATTATTTTTGAGGATTTGAAAAAAAAAAAAAAAAAAAAAACATGGGTTATAGTCCATCGTTTTTTGAAATTTTGAAAAAAAATGTTAACCTCGTTTTTCATCATTTTCGACCATGGGCTATAGCCCCTACCGTACGGCATACTATAGCACGCCGTTTTTCATCATTTTTGAGGATTTGAAAAAAATGAAAAAAAAAAAAAACATGGGTTATAGTCCATCGTTTTTTGAAATTTTGAAAAAAAATGTTAACCTCGTTTTTCATCATTTTCGACCATGGGCTATAGCCCCTACCGTACGGCATACTATAGCACGCCGTTTTTCATCATTTTTGAGGATTTAAAAAAAAAAAAAAAAAAAAAAAAACATGGGTTATAGTCCATCGTTTTTTGAAATTTTGAAAAAAAATGTTAACCTCGTTTTTCATCATTTTCGACCATGGGCTATAGCCCCTACCGTACGGCATACTATAGCACGCTGTTTTTCATCATTTTTGAGGATTTGAAAAAAAAGAAAAAAAAAAAAAAACATGGGTTATAGTCCATCGTTTTTTGAAAAATTGAAAAAAAATGTTAACCTCGTTTTTCATCATTTTCGACCATGGGCTATAGCCCCTACCGTACGGCATACTATAGCACGCCGTTTTTCATCATTTTTGAGGATTTGAAAAAAAAGAAAAAAAAAAAAAAACATGGGTTATAGTCCATCGTTTTTTGAAAAATTGAAAAAAAATGTTAACCTCGTTTTTCATCATTTTCGACCATGGGCTATAGCCCCTACCGTACGGCATACTATAGCACGCCGTTTTTCATCATTTTTGAGGATTTGAAAAAAATGAAAAAAAAAAAAAACATGGGTTATAGTCCATCGTTTTTTGAAATTTTGAAAAAAAATGTTAACCTCGTTTTTCATCATTTTCGACCATGGGCTATAGCCCCTACCGTACGGCATACTATAGCACGCCGTTTTTCATCATTTTTGAGGATTTGAAAAAAAAGAAGAAAAAAAAAAAACATGGGTTATAGTCCATCGTTTTTTGAAATTTTGAAAAAAAAGTGTTAACCTCGATTTTCATCATTTTCGACCATGGGCTATAGCCCCTACCGTACGGCATACTATAGCACGCCGTTTTTCATTATTTTTGAGGATTTGAAAAAAATGAAAAAAAAAAAAAACATGGGTTATAGTCCATCGTTTTTTGAAATTTTGAAAAAAAATGTTAACCTCGTTTTTCATCATTTTCGACCATGGGCTATAGCCCCTACCGTACGGCATACTATAGCACGCCGTTTTTCATCATTTTTGAGGATTTGAAAAAAAAAAAAAAAAAAAAAAACATGGGTTATAGTCCATCGTTTTTTGAAATTTTGAAAAAAAATGTTAACCTCGTTTTTCATCATTTTCGACCATGGGCTATAGCCCCTACCGTACGGCATACTATAGCACGCTGTTTTTCATCATTTTTGAGGATTTGAAAAAAATGAAAAAAAAAAAAAAACATGGGTTATAGTCCATCGTTTTTTGAAAAATTGAAAAAAAATGTTAACCTCGTTTTTCATCATTTTCGACCATGGGCTATAGCCCCTACCGTACGGCATACTATAGCACGCTGTTTTTCATCATTTTTGAGGATTTGAAAAAAATGAAAAAAAAAAAAAACATGGGTTATAGTCCATCGTTTTTTGAAAAATTGAAAAAAAATGTTAACCTCGTTTTTCATCATTTTCGACCATGGGCTATAGCCCCTACCGTACGGCATACTATAGCACGCCGTTTTTCATCATTTTTGAGGATTTGAAAAAAAAGAAGAAAAAAAAAAAACATGGGTTATAGTCCATCGTTTTTTGAAAAATTGAAAAAAAATGTTAACCTCGTTTTTCATCATTTTCGACCATGGGCTATAGCCCCTACCGTACGGCATACTATAGCACGCCGTTTTTCATCATTTTTGAGGATTTGAAAAAAATGAAAAAAAAAAAAAACATGGGTTATAGTCCATCGTTTTTTGAAATTTTGAAAAAAAATGTTAACCTCGTTTTTCATCATTTTCGACCATGGGCTATAGCCCCTACCGTACGGCATACTATAGCACGCCGTTTTTCATCATTTTTGAGGATTTAAAAAAAAAAAAAAAAAAAAAAAAACATGGGTTATAGTCCATCGTTTTTTGAAATTTTGAAAAAAAATGTTAACCTCGTTTTTCATCATTTTCGACCATGGGCTATAGCCCCTACCGTACGGCATACTATAGCACGCTGTTTTTCATCATTTTTGAGGATTTGAAAAAAATGAAAAAAAAAAAAAAACATGGGTTATAGTCCATCGTTTTTTGAAAAATTGAAAAAAAATGTTAACCTCGTTTTTCATCATTTTCGACCATGGGCTATAGCCCCTACCGTACGGCATACTATAGCACGCCGTTTTTCATCATTTTTGAGGATTTGAAAAAAAAGAAGAAAAAAAAAAAACATGGGTTATAGTCCATCGTTTTTTGAAAAATTGAAAAAAAATGTTAACCTCGTTTTTCATCATTTTCGACCATGGGCTATAGCCCCTACCGTACGGCATACTATAGCACGCCGTTTTTCATCATTTTTGAGGATTTGAAAAAAATGAAAAAAAAAAAAAACATGGGTTATAGTCCATCGTTTTTTGAAAAATTGAAAAAAAATGTTAACCTCGTTTTTCATCATTTTCGACCATGGGCTATAGCCCCTACCGTACGGCATACTATAGCACGCCGTTTTTCATCATTTTTGAGGATTTGAAAAAAATGAAAAAAAAAAAAACATGGGTTATAGTCCATCGTTTTTTGAAATTTTGAAAAAAAATGTTAACCTCGTTTTTCATCATTTTCGACCATGGGCTATAGCCCCTACCGTACGGCATACTATAGCACGCTGTTTTTCATCATTTTTGAGGATTTGAAAAAAATGAAAAAAAAAAAAAAACATGGGTTATAGTCCATCGTTTTTTGAAAAATTGAAAAAAAATGTTAACCTCGTTTTTCATCATTTTCGACCATGGGCTATAGCCCCTACCGTACGGCATACTATAGCACGCCGTTTTTCATCATTTTTGAGGATTTGAAAAAAAAGAAGAAAAAAAAAAAACATGGGTTATAGTCCATCGTTTTTTGAAATTTTGAAAAAAAAGTGTTAACCTCGATTTTCATCATTTTCGACCATGGGCTATAGCCCCTACCGTACGGCATACTATAGCACGCCGTTTTTCATTATTTTTGAGGATTTGAAAAAAAAAAAAAAAAAAAAAACATGGGTTATAGTCCATCGTTTTTTGAAATTTTGAAAAAAAATGTTAACCTCGTTTTTCATCATTTTCGACCATGGGCTATAGCCCCTACCGTACGGCATACTATAGCACGCCGTTTTTCATCATTTTTGAGGATTTGAAAAAAATGAAAAAAAAAAAAAACATGGGTTATAGTCCATCGTTTTTTGAAATTTTGAAAAAAAATGTTAACCTCGTTTTTCATCATTTTCGACCATGGGCTATAGCCCCTACCGTACGGCATACTATAGCACGCCGTTTTTCATCATTTTTGAGGATTTAAAAAAAAAAAAAAAAAAAAAAAAACATGGGTTATAGTCCATCGTTTTTTGAAAAATTGAAAAAAAATGTTAACCTCGTTTTTCATCATTTTCGACCATGGGCTATAGCCCCTACCGTACGGCATACTATAGCACGCCGTTTTTCATCATTTTTGAGGATTTGAAAAAAAAGAAGAAAAAAAAAAAACATGGGTTATAGTCCATCGTTTTTTGAAAAATTGAAAAAAAATGTTAACCTCGTTTTTCATCATTTTCGACCATGGGCTATAGCCCCTACCGTACGGCATACTATAGCACGCCGTTTTTCATCATTTTTGAGGATTTGAAAAAAATGAAAAAAAAAAAAAACATGGGTTATAGTCCATCGTTTTTTGAAATTTTGAAAAAAAATGTTAACCTCGTTTTTCATCATTTTCGACCATGGGCTATAGCCCCTACCGTACGGCATACTATAGCACGCCGTTTTTCATCATTTTTGAGGATTTGAAAAAAAAGAAGAAAAAAAAAAAACATGGGTTATAGTCCATCGTTTTTTGAAATTTTGAAAAAAAAGTGTTAACCTCGATTTTCATCATTTTCGACCATGGGCTATAGCCCCTACCGTACGGCATACTATAGCACGCCGTTTTTCATTATTTTTGAGGATTTGAAAAAAATGAAAAAAAAAAAAAACATGGGTTATAGTCCATCGTTTTTTGAAATTTTGAAAAAAAATGTTAACCTCGTTTTTCATCATTTTCGACCATGGGCTATAGCCCCTACCGTACGGCATACTATAGCACGCCGTTTTTCATCATTTTTGAGGATTTGAAAAAAAAAAACAAAAAAAAAAACATGGGTTATAGTCCATCGTTTTTTGAAATTTTGAAAAAAAATGTTAACCTCGTTTTTCATCATTTTCGACCATGGGCTATAGCCCCTACCGTACGGCATACTATAGCACGCTGTTTTTCATCATTTTTGAGGATTTGAAAAAAAAAAAAAAAAAAAAAAACATGGGTTATAGTCCATCGTTTTTTGAAAAATTGAAAAAAAATGTTAACCTCGTTTTTCATCATTTTCGACCATGGGCTATAGCCCCTACCGTACGGCATACTATAGCACGCTGTTTTTCATCATTTTTGAGGATTTGAAAAAAATGGAAAAAAAAAAAAACATGGGTTATAGTCCATCGTTTTTTGAAAAATTGAAAAAAAATGTTAACCTCGTTTTTCATCATTTTCGAACATGGGCTATAGCCCCTACCGTACGGCATACTATAGCACGCCGTTTTTCATCATTTTTGAGGATTTGAAAAAAATTAAAAAAAAAAAAAACATGGGTTATAATCCATCGTTTTTTGAAATTTTGAAAAAAAATGTTAACCTCGTTTTTCATCATTTTCGACCATGGGCTATAGCCCCTACCGTACGGCATACTATAGCACGCTGTTTTTCATCATTTTTGAGGATTTGAAAAAAATGAAAAAAAAAAAAAAACATGGGTTATAGTCCATCGTTTTTTGAAAAATTGAAAAAAAATGTTAACCTCGTTTTTCATCATTTTCGACCATGGGCTATAGCCCCTACCGTACGGCATACTATAGCACGCTGTTTTTCATCATTTTTGAGGATTTGAAAAAAATGGAAAAAAAAAAAAACATGGGTTATAGTCCATCGTTTTTTGAAAAATTGAAAAAAAATGTTAACCTCGTTTTTCATCATTTTCGACCATGGGCTATAGCCCCTACCGTACGGCATACTATAGCACGCCGTTTTTCATCATTTTTGAGGATTTGAAAAAAAAGAAGAAAAAAAAAAAACATGGGTTATAGTCCATCGTTTTTTGAAAAATTGAAAAAAAATGTTAACCTCGTTTTTCATCATTTTCGACCATGGGCTATAGCCCCTACCGTACGGCATACTATAGCACGCCGTTTTTCATCATTTTTGAGGATTTGAAAAAAATTAAAAAAAAAAAAAACATGGGTTATAGTCCATCGTTTTTTGAAATTTTGAAAAAAAATGTTAACCTCGTTTTTCATCATTTTCGACCATGGGCTATAGCCCCTACCGTACGGCATACTATAGCACGCCGTTTTTCATCATTTTTGAGGATTTAAAAAAAAAAAAAACAAAAAAAAAACATGGGTTATAGTCCATCGTTTTTTGAAATTTTGAAAAAAAATGTTAACCTCGTTTTTCATCATTTTCGACCATGGGCTATAGCCCCTACCGTACGGCATACTATAGCACGCTGTTTTTCATCATTTTTGAGGATTTGAAAAAAATGAAAAAAAAAAAAAAACATGGGTTATAGTCCATCGTTTTTTGAAAAATTGAAAAAAAATGTTAACCTCGTTTTTCATCATTTTCGACCATGGGCTATAGCCCCTACCGTACGGCATACTATAGCACGCCGTTTTTCATCATTTTTGAGGATTTGAAAAAAAAGAAGAAAAAAAAAAAACATGGGTTATAGTCCATCGTTTTTTGAAAAATTGAAAAAAAATGTTAACCTCGTTTTTCATCATTTTCGACCATGGGCTATAGCCCCTACCGTACGGCATACTATAGCACGCCGTTTTTCATCATTTTTGAGGATTTGAAAAAAATGAAAAAAAAAAAAAACATGGGTTATAGTCCATCGTTTTTTGAAATTTTGAAAAAAAATGTTAACCTCGTTTTTCATCATTTTCGACCATGGGCTATAGCCCCTACCGTACGGCATACTATAGCACGCTGTTTTTCATCATTTTTGAGGATTTGAAAAAAATGAAAAAAAAAAAAAAACATGGGTTATAGTCCATCGTTTTTTGAAAAATTGAAAAAAAATGTTAACCTCGTTTTTCATCATTTTCGACCATGGGCTATAGCCCCTACCGTACGGCATACTATAGCACGCCGTTTTTCATCATTTTTGAGGATTTGAAAAAAAAGAAGAAAAAAAAAAAACATGGGTTATAGTCCATCGTTTTTTGAAATTTTGAAAAAAAAGTGTTAACCTCGATTTTCATCATTTTCGACCATGGGCTATAGCCCCTACCGTACGGCATACTATAGCACGCCGTTTTTCATTATTTTTGAGGATTTGAAAAAAAAAAAAAAAAAAAAACATGGGTTATAGTCCATCGTTTTTTGAAATTTTGAAAAAAAATGTTAACCTCGTTTTTCATCATTTTCGACCATGGGCTATAGCCCCTACCGTACGGCATACTATAGCACGCCGTTTTTCATCATTTTTGAGGATTTGAAAAAAATGAAAAAAAAAAAAAACATGGGTTATAGTCCATCGTTTTTTGAAATTTTGAAAAAAAATGTTAACCTCGTTTTTCATCATTTTCGACCATGGGCTATAGCCCCTACCGTACGGCATACTATAGCACGCCGTTTTTCATCATTTTTGAGGATTTAAAAAAAAAAAAAAAAAAAAAAAACATGGGTTATAGTCCATCGTTTTTTGAAATTTTGAAAAAAAATGTTAACCTCGTTTTTCATCATTTTCGACCATGGGCTATAGCCCCTACCGTACGGCATACTATAGCACGCTGTTTTTCATCATTTTTGAGGATTTGAAAAAAATGAAAAAAAAAAAAAAACATGGGTTATAGTCCATCGTTTTTTGAAAAATTGAAAAAAAATGTTAACCTCGTTTTTCATCATTTTCGACCATGGGCTATAGCCCCTACCGTACGGCATACTATAGCACGCCGTTTTTCATCATTTTTGAGGATTTGAAAAAAAAGAAGAAAAAAAAAAAACATGGGTTATATTCCATCGTTTTTTGAAAAATTGAAAAAAAATGTTAACCTCGTTTTTCATCATTTTCGACCATGGGCTATAGCCCCTACCGTACGGCATACTATAGCACGCCGTTTTTCATCATTTTTGAGGATTTGAAAAAAATGAAAAAAAAAAAAAACATGGGTTATAGTCCATCGTTTTTTGAAAATTTGAAAAAAAATGTTAACCTCGTTTTTCATCATTTTCGACCATGGGCTATAGCCCCTACCGTACGGCATACTATAGCACGCTGTTTTTCATCATTTTTGAGGATTTGAAAAAAATGAAAAAAAAAAAAAAACATGGGTTATAGTCCATCGTTTTTTGAAAAATTGAAAAAAAATGTTAACCTCGTTTTTCATCATTTTCGACCATGGGCTATAGCCCCTACCGTACGGCATACTATAGCACGCCGTTTTTCATCATTTTTGAGGATTTGAAAAAAAAGAAGAAAAAAAAAAACATGGGTTATAGTCCATCGTTTTTTGAAATTTTGAAAAAAAAGTGTTAACCTCGATTTTCATCATTTTCGACCATGGGCTATAGCCCCTACCGTACGGCATACTATAGCACGCCGTTTTTCATTATTTTTGAGGATTTGAAAAAAAAAAAAAAAAAAAAAACATGGGTTATAGTCCATCGTTTTTTGAAATTTTGAAAAAAAATGTTAACCTCGTTTTTCATCATTTTCGACCATGGGCTATAGCCCCTACCGTACGGCATACTATAGCACGCCGTTTTTCATCATTTTTGAGGATTTGAAAAAAATGAAAAAAAAAAAAAACATGGGTTATAGTCCATCGTTTTTTGAAAATTTGAAAACAAATGTTAACCTCGTTTTTCATCATTTTCGACCATGGGCTATAGCCCCTACCGTACGGCATACTATAGCACGCTGTTTTTCATCATTTTTGAGGATTTGAAAAAAATGAAAAAAAAACAAACATGGGTTATAGTCCATCGTTTTTTGA
The DNA here is from genome assembly GCF_964188405.1 of Protomyctophum parallelum. Taxonomy (NCBI): domain Eukaryota; kingdom Metazoa; phylum Chordata; class Actinopteri; order Myctophiformes; family Myctophidae; genus Protomyctophum; species Protomyctophum parallelum. Next base: position 13,302,019 of record NC_139714.1, read on the forward strand.
AATTTTGAAAAAAAATGTTAACCTCGTTTTTCATCATTTTCGACCATGGGCTACAGCCCCTACCGTACGGCATACTATAGCACGCCGTTTTTCATCATTTTTGAGGATTTGAAAAAAATGAAAAAAAAAAAAAACATGGGTTATAGTCCATCGTTTTTTGAAATTTTGAAAAAAAATGTTAACCTCGTTTTTCATCATTTTCGACCATGGGCTATAGCCCCTACCGTACGGCATACTATAGCACGCTGTTTTTCATCATTTTTGAGGATTTGAAAAAAATGAAAAAAAAAAAAAAACATGGGTTATAGTCCATCGTTTTTTGAAAAATTGAAAAAAAATGTTAACCTCGTTTTTCATCATTTTCGACCATGGGCTATAGCCCCTACCGTACGGCATACTATAGCACGCCGTTTTTCATCATTTTTGAGGATTTGAAAAAAAAGAAGAAAAAAAAAAAACATGGGTTATAGTCCATCGTTTTTTGAAATTTTGAAAAAAAAGTGTTAACCTCGATTTTCATCATTTTCGACCATGGGCTATAGCCCCTACCGTACGGCATACTATAGCACGCCGTTTTTCATTATTTTTGAGGATTTGAAAAAAAAAAAAAAAAAGAAAACATGGGTTATAGTCCATCGTTTTTTGAAATTTTGAAAAAAAATGTTAACCTCGTTTTTCATCATTTTCGACCATGGGCTATAGCCCCTACCGTACGGCATACTATAGCACGCCGTTTTTCATCATTTTTGAGGATTTGAAAAAAATGAAAAAAAAAAAAAACATGGGTTATAGTCCATCGTTTTTTGAAAATTTGAAAAAAAAAGTTAACCTCGTTTTTCATCATTTTCGACCATGGGCTATAGCCCCTACCGTACGGCATACTATAGCACGCTGTTTTTCATCATTTTTGAGGATTTGAAAAAAATGAAAAAAAAAAAAAAACATGGGTTATAGTCCATCGTTTTTTGAAAAATTGAAAAAAAATGTTAACCTCGTTTTTCATCATTTTCGACCATGGGCTATAGCCCCTACCGTACGGCATACTATAGCACGCCGTTTTTCATCATTTTTGAGGATTTGAAAAAAAAGAAGAAAAAAAAAAAACATGGGTTATAGTCCATCGTTTTTTGAAAAATTGAAAAAAAATGTTAACCTCGTTTTTCATCATTTTCGACCATGGGCTATAGCCCCTACCGTACGGCATACTATAGCACGCCGTTTTTCATCATTTTTGAGGATTTGAAAAAAATGAAAAAAAAAAAAAACATGGGTTATAGTCCATCGTTTTTTGAAATTTTGAAAAAAAATGTTAACCTCGTTTTTCATCATTTTCGACCATGGGCTATAGCCCCTACCGTACGGCATACTATAGCACGCCGTTTTTCATCATTTTTGAGGATTTGAAAAAAATGAAAAAAAAAAAAAACATGGGTTATAGTCCATCGTTTTTTGAAATTTTGAAAAAAAATGTTAACCTCGTTTTTCATCATTTTCGACCATGGGCTATAGCCCCTACCGTACGGCATACTATAGCACGCCGTTTTTCATTATTTTTGAGGATTTGAAAAAAAAAAAAAAAAAGAAAACATGGGTTATAGTCCATCGTTTTTTGAAATTTTGAAAAAAAATGTTAACCTCGTTTTTCATCATTTTCGACCATGGGCTATAGCCCCTACCGTACGGCATACTATAGCACGCCGTTTTTCATCATTTTTGAGGATTTGAAAAAAAAGAAAAAAAAAAAAAACATGGGTTATAGTCCATCGTTTTTTGAAAATTTGAAAAAAAATGTTAACCTCGTTTTTCATCATTTTCGACCATGGGCTATAGCCCCTACCGTACGGCATACTATAGCACGCTGTTTTTCATCATTTTTGAGGATTTGAAAAAAATGAAAAAAAAAAAAAAACATGGGTTATAGTCCATCGTTTTTTGAAAAATTGAAAAAAAATGTTAACCTCGTTTTTCATCATTTTCGACCATGGGCTATAGCCCCTACCGTACGGCATACTATAGCACGCCGTTTTTCATCATTTTTGAGGATTTGAAAAAAAAGAAGAAAAAAAAAAAACATGGGTTATAGTCCATCGTTTTTTGAAAAATTGAAAAAAAATGTTAACCTCGTTTTTCATCATTTTCGACCATGGGCTATAGCCCCTACCGTACGGCATACTATAGCACGCCGTTTTTCATCATTTTTGAGGATTTGAAAAAAATGGAAAAAAAAAAAAACATGGGTTATAGTCCATCGTTTTTTGAAATTTTGAAAAAAAATGTTAACCTCGTTTTTCATCATTTTCGACCATGGGCTATAGCCCCTACCGTACGGCATACTATAGCACGCCGTTTTTCATCATTTTTGAGGATTTGAAAAAAAAGAAGAAAAAAAAAAAACATGGGTTATAGTCCATCGTTTTTTGAAATTTTGAAAAAAAAGTGTTAACCTCGATTTTCATCATTTTCGACCATGGGCTATAGCCCCTACCGTACGGCATACTATAGCACGCTGTTTTTCATCATTTTTGAGGATTTGAAAAAAATGAAAAAAAAACAAACATGGGTTATAGTCCATCGTTTTTTGAAATTTTGAAAAAAAATGTTAACCTCGTTTTTCATCATTTTCGACCATGGGCTACAGCCCCTACCGTACGGCATACTATAGCACGCAGTTTTTCATCATTTTTGAGGATTTGAAAAAAATGAAAAAAAAAAAAAACATGGGTTATAGTCCATCGTTTTTTGAAATTTTGAAAAAAAATGTTAACCTCGTTTTTCATCATTTTCGACCATGGGCTATAGCCCCTACCGTACGGCATACTATAGCACGCTGTTTTTCATCATTTTTGAGGATTTGAAAAAAATGAAAAAAAAAAAAAAACATGGGTTATAGTCCATCGTTTTTTGAAAAATTGAAAAAAAATGTTAACCTCGTTTTTCATCATTTTCGACCATGGGCTATAGCCCCTACCGTACGGCATACTATAGCACGCCGTTTTTCATCATTTTTGAGGATTTGAAAAAAAAGAAGAAAAAAAAAAAACATGGGTTATAGTCCATCGTTTTTTGAAATTTTGAAAAAAAAGTGTTAACCTCGATTTTCATCATTTTCGACCATGGGCTATAGCCCCTACCGTACGGCATACTATAGCACGCCGTTTTTCATCATTTTTGAGGATTTGAAAAAAATGAAAAAAAAAAAAAACATGGGTTATAGTCCATCGTTTTTTGAAATTTTGAAAAAAAATGTTAACCTCGTTTTTCATCATTTTCGACCATGGGCTATAGCCCCTACCGTACGGCATACTATAGCACGCCGTTTTTCATTATTTTTGAGGATTTGAAAAAAAAAAAAAAAAAGAAAACATGGGTTATAGTCCATCGTTTTTTGAAATTTTGAAAAAAAATGTTAACCTCGTTTTTCATCATTTTCGACCATGGGCTATAGCCCCTACCGTACGGCATACTATAGCACGCCGTTTTTCATCATTTTTGAGGATTTGAAAAAAATGAAAAAAAAAAAAAACATGGGTTATAGTCCATCGTTTTTTGAAAATTTGAAAAAAAATGTTAACCTCGTTTTTCATCATTTTCGACCATGGGCTATAGCCCCTACCGTACGGCATACTATAGCACGCTGTTTTTCATCATTTTTGAGGATTTGAAAAAAATGAAAAAAAAAAAAAAACATGGGTTATAGTCCATCGTTTTTTGAAAAATTGAAAAAAAATGTTAACCTCGTTTTTCATCATTTTCGACCATGGGCTATAGCCCCTACCGTACGGCATACTATAGCACGCCGTTTTTCATCATTTTTGAGGATTTGAAAAAAAAGAAGAAAAAAAAAAAACATGGGTTATAGTCCATCGTTTTTTGAAAAATTGAAAAAAAATGTTAACCTCGTTTTTCATCATTTTCGACCATGGGCTATAGCCCCTACCGTACGGCATACTATAGCACGCCGTTTTTCATCATTTTTGAGGATTTGAAAAAAATGAAAAAAAAAAAAAACATGGGTTATAGTCCATCGTTTTTTGAAATTTTGAAAAAAAATGTTAACCTCGTTTTTCATCATTTTCGACCATGGGCTATAGCCCCTACCGTACGGCATACTATAGCACGCCGTTTTTCATCATTTTTGAGGATTTGAAAAAAAAGAAGAAAAAAAAAAAACATGGGTTATAGTCCATCGTTTTTTGAAATTTTGAAAAAAAAGTGTTAACCTCGATTTTCATCATTTTCGACCATGGGCTATAGCCCCTACCGTACGGCATACTATAGCACGCTGTTTTTCATCATTTTTGAGGATTTGAAAAAAATGAAAAAAAAACAAACATGGGTTATAGTCCATCGTTTTTTGAAATTTTGAAAAAAAATGTTAACCTCGTTTTTCATCATTTTCGACCATGGGCTACAGCCCCTACCGTACGGCATACTATAGCACGCAGTTTTTCATCATTTTTGAGGATTTGAAAAAAATGAAAAAAAAAAAAAACATGGGTTATAGTCCATCGTTTTTTGAAATTTTGAAAAAAAATGTTAACCTCGTTTTTCATCATTTTCGACCATGGGCTATAGCCCCTACCGTACGGCATACTATAGCACGCTGTTTTTCATCATTTTTGAGGATTTGAAAAAAATGAAAAAAAAAAAAAAACATGGGTTATAGTCCATCGTTTTTTGAAAAATTGAAAAAAAATGTTAACCTCGTTTTTCATCATTTTCGACCATGGGCTATAGCCCCTACCGTACGGCATACTATAGCACGCCGTTTTTCATCATTTTTGAGGATTTGAAAAAAAAGAAGAAAAAAAAAAAACATGGGTTATAGTCCATCGTTTTTTGAAAAATTGAAAAAAAATGTTAACCTCGTTTTTCATCATTTTCGACCATGGGCTATAGCCCCTACCGTACGGCATACTATAGCACGCCGTTTTTCATCATTTTTGAGGATTTGAAAAAAATGAAAAAAAAAAAAAACATGGGTTATAGTCCATCGTTTTTTGAAATTTTGAAAAAAAATGTTAACCTCGTTTTTCATCATTTTCGACCATGGGCTATAGCCCCTACCGTACGGCATACTATAGCACGCCGTTTTTCATCATTTTTGAGGATTTGAAAAAAAAGAAGAAAAAAAAAAAACATGGGTTATAGTCCATCGTTTTTTGAAATTTTGAAAAAAAAGTGTTAACCTCGATTTTCATCATTTTCGACCATGGGCTATAGCCCCTACCGTACGGCATACTATAGCACGCTGTTTTTCATCATTTTTGAGGATTTGAAAAAAATGAAAAAAAAACAAACATGGGTTATAGTCCATCGTTTTTTGAAATTTTGAAAAAAAATGTTAACCTCGTTTTTCATCATTTTCGACCATGGGCTACAGCCCCTACCGTACGGCATACTATAGCACGCAGTTTTTCATCATTTTTGAGGATTTGAAAAAAATGAAAAAAAAAAAAAACATGGGTTATAGTCCATCGTTTTTTGAAATTTTGAAAAAAAATGTTAACCTCGTTTTTCATCATTTTCGACCATGGGCTATAGCCCCTACCGTACGGCATACTATAGCACGCTGTTTTTCATCATTTTTGAGGATTTGAAAAAAATGAAAAAAAAAAAAAAACATGGGTTATAGTCCATCGTTTTTTGAAAAATTGAAAAAAAATGTTAACCTCGTTTTTCATCATTTTCGACCATGGGCTATAGCCCCTACCGTACGGCATACTATAGCACGCCGTTTTTCATCATTTTTGAGGATTTGAAAAAAAAGAAGAAAAAAAAAAAACATGGGTTATAGTCCATCGTTTTTTGAAATTTTGAAAAAAAAGTGTTAACCTCGATTTTCATCATTTTCGACCATGGGCTATAGCCCCTACCGTACGGCATACTATAGCACGCCGTTTTTCATTATTTTTGAGGATTTTAAAAAAATAAAAAAAAATAAAACATGGGTTATAGTCCATCGTTTTTTGAAATTTTGAAAAAAAATGTTAACCTCGTTTTTCATCATTTTCGACCATGGGCTATAGCCCCTACCGTACGGCATACTATAGCACGCCGTTTTTCATCATTTTTGAGGATTTGAAAAAAATGAAAAAAAAAAAAAACATGGGTTATAGTCCATCGTTTTTTGAAAATTTGAAAAAAAATGTTAACCTCGTTTTTCATCATTTTCGACCATGGGCTATAGCCCCTACCGTACGGCATACTATAGCACGCCGTTTTTCATCATTTTTGAGGATTTGAAAAAAATGAAAAAAAATAAAAACATGGGTTATAGTCCATCGTTTTTTGAAATTTTGAAAAAAAATGTTAACCTCGTTTTTCATCATTTTCGACCATGGGCTATAGCCCCTACCGTACGGCATACTATAGCACGCCGTTTTTCATCATTTTTGAGGATTTGAAAAAAATGAAAAAAAAAAAAAACATGGGTTATAGTCCATCGTTTTTTGAAATTTTGAAAAAAAATGTTAACCTCGTTTTTCATCATTTTCGACCATGGGCTATAGCCCCTACCGTACGGCATACTATAGCACGCCGTTTTTCATCATTTTTGAGGATTTGAAAAAAAAGAAGAAAAAAAAAAAACATGGGTTATAGTCCATCGTTTTTTGAAATTTTGAAAAAAAAGTGTTAACCTCGATTTTCATCATTTTCGACCATGGGCTATAGCCCCTACCGTACGGCATACTATAGCACGCCGTTTTTCATTATTTTTGAGGATTTGAAAAAAATGAAAAAAAAAAAAAACATGGGTTATAGTCCATCGTTTTTTGAAATTTTGAAAAAAAATGTTAACCTCGTTTTTCATCATTTTCGACCATGGGCTATAGCCCCTACCGTACGGCATACTATAGCACGCCGTTTTTCATCATTTTTGAGGATTTGAAAAAAATGAAAAAAACAAAAAACATGGGTTATAGTCCATCGTTTTTTGAAATTTTGAAAAAAAATGTTAACCTCGTTTTTCATCATTTTCGACCATGGGCTATAGCCCCTACCGTACGGCATACTATAGCACGCTGTTTTTCATCATTTTTGAGGATTTGAAAAAAATGAAAAAAAAAAAAAAACATGGGTTATAGTCCATCGTTTTTTGAAAAATTGAAAAAAAATGTTAACCTCGTTTTTCATCATTTTCGACCATGGGCTATAGCCCCTACCGTACGGCATACTATAGCACGCCGTTTTTCATCATTTTTGAGGATTTGAAAAAAAAAAAAAAAAAAAACATGGGTTATAGTCCATCGTTTTTTGAAAATTTGAAAAAAAATGTTAACCTCGTTTTTCATCATTTTCGACCATGGGCTATAGCCCCTACCGTACGGCATACTATAGCACGCTGTTTTTCATCATTTTTGAGGATTTGAAAAAAATGAAAAAAAAAAAAAAACATGGGTTATAGTCCATCGTTTTTTGAAAAATTGAAAAAAAATGTTAACCTCGTTTTTCATCATTTTCGACCATGGGCTATAGCCCCTACCGTACGGCATACTATAGCACGCCGTTTTTCATCATTTTTGAGGATTTGAAAAAAAAGAAGAAAAAAAAAAAACATGGGTTATAGTCCATAGTTTTTTGAAAAATTGAAAAAAAATGTTAACCTCGTTTTTCATCATTTTCGACCATGGGCTATAGCCCCTACCGTACGGCATACTATAGCACGCCGTTTTTCATCATTTTTGAGGATTTGAAAAAAATGAAAAAAAAAAAAAACATGGGTTATAGTCCATCGTTTTTTGAAATTTTGAAAAAAAATGTTAACCTCGTTTTTCATCATTTTCGACCATGGGCTATAGCCCCTACCGTACGGCATACTATAGCACGCCGTTTTTCATCATTTTTGAGGATTTGAAAAAAATGAAAAAAAAAAAAAACATGGGTTATAGTCCATCGTTTTTTGAAATTTTGAAAAAAAATGTTAACCTCGTTTTTCATCATTTTCGACCATGGGCTATAGCCCCTACCGTACGGCATACTATAGCACGCCGTTTTTCATCATTTTTGAGGATTTGAAAAAAAAGAAGAAAAAAAAAAAACATGGGTTATAGTCCATCGTTTTTTGAAATTTTGAAAAAAAAGTGTTAACCTCGATTTTCATCATTTTCGACCATGGGCTATAGCCCCTACCGTACGGCATACTATAGCACGCCGTTTTTCATTATTTTTGAGGATTTGAAAAAAATGAAAAAAAAAAAAAACATGGGTTATAGTCCATCGTTTTTTGAAATTTTGAAAAAAAATGTTAACCTCGTTTTTCATCATTTTCGACCATGGGCTATAGCCCCTACCGTACGGCATACTATAGCACGCCGTTTTTCATCATTTTTGAGGATTTGAAAAAAATGAAAAAAACAAAAAACATGGGTTATAGTCCATCGTTTTTTGAAATTTTGAAAAAAAATGTTAACCTCGTTTTTCATCATTTTCGACCATGGGCTATAGCCCCTACCGTACGGCATACTATAGCACGCTGTTTTTCATCATTTTTGAGGATTTGAAAAAAAAAAAAAAAAAAAAAACATGGGTTATAGTCCATCGTTTTTTGAAAAATTGAAAAAAAATGTTAACCTCGTTTTTCATCATTTTCGACCATGGGCTATAGCCCCTACCGTACGGCATACTATAGCACGCTGTTTTTCATCATTTTTGAGGATTTGAAAAAAATGAAAAAAAAAAAAAAACATGGGTTATAGTCCATCGTTTTTTGAAAAATTGAAAAAAAATGTTAACCTCGTTTTTCATCATTTTCGACCATGGGCTATAGCCCCTACCGTACGGCATACTATAGCACGCCGTTTTTCATCATTTTTGAGGATTTGAAAAAAAAGAAGAAAAAAAAAAAACATGGGTTATAGTCCATCGTTTTTTGAAAAATTGAAAAAAAATGTTAACCTCGTTTTTCATCATTTTCGACCATGGGCTATAGCCCCTACCGTACGGCATACTATAGCACGCCGTTTTTCATCATTTTTGAGGATTTGAAAAAAAAACAAAAAAAAAAACATGGGTTATAGTCCATCGTTTTTTGAAATTTTGAAAAAAAATGTTAACCTCGTTTTTCATCATTTTCGACCATGGGCTATAGCCCCTACCGTACGGCATACTATAGCACGCTGTTTTTCATCATTTTTGAGGATTTGAAAAAAATGAAAAAAAAAAAAAAACATGGGTTATAGTCCATCGTTTTTTGAAAAATTGAAAAAAAATGTTAACCTCGTTTTTCATCATTTTCGACCATGGGCTATAGCCCCTACCGTACGGCATACTATAGCACGCCGTTTTTCATCATTTTTGAGGATTTGAAAAAAAAGAAGAAAAAAAAAAAACATGGGTTATAGTCCATCGTTTTTTGAAAAATTGAAAAAAAATGTTAACCTCGTTTTTCATCATTTTCGACCATGGGCTATAGCCCCTACCGTACGGCATACTATAGCACGCCGTTTTTCATCATTTTTGAGGATTTGAAAAAAAAGAAAAAAAAAAAAAACATGGGTTATAGTCCATCGTTTTTTGAAATTTTGAAAAAATATGTTAACCTCGTTTTTCATCATTTTCGACCATGGGCTATAGCCCCTACCGTACGGCATACTATAGCACGCTGTTTTTCATCATTTTTGAGGATTTGAAAAAAATGAAAAAAAAAAAAAAACATGGGTTATAGTCCATCGTTTTTTGAAAAATTGAAAAAAAATGTTAACCTCGTTTTTCATCATTTTCGACCATGGGCTATAGCCCCTACCGTACGGCATACTATAGCACGCCGTTTTTCATCATTTTTGAGGATTTGAAAAAAAAGAAGAAAAAAAAAAAACATGGGTTATAGTCCATCGTTTTTTGAAATTTTGAAAAAAAAGTGTTAACCTCGATTTTCATCATTTTCGACCATGGGCTATAGCCCCTACCGTACGGCATACTATAGCACGCCGTTTTTCATTATTTTTGAGGATTTGAAAAAAAAAAAACAAAAAAAAAACATGGGTTATAGTCCATCGTTTTTTGAAATTTTGAAAAAAAATGTTAACCTCGTTTTTCATCATTTTCGACCATGGGCTATAGCCCCTACCGTACGGCATACTATAGCACGCCGTTTTTCATCATTTTTGAGGATTTGAAAAAAAAAACAAAAAAAAAACATGGGTTATAGTCCATCGTTTTTTGAAATTTTGAAAAAAAATGTTAACCTCGTTTTTCATCATTTTCGACCATGGGCTATAGCCCCTACCGTACGGCATACTATAGCACGCTGTTTTTCATCATTTTTGAGGATTTGAAAAAAATGAAAAAAAAAAAAAAACATGGGTTATAGTCCATCGTTTTTTGAAAAATTGAAAAAAAATGTTAACCTCGTTTTTCATCATTTTCGACCATGGGCTATAGCCCCTACCGTACGGCATACTATAGCACGCAGTTTTTCATCATTTTTGAGGATTTGAAAAAAAAGAAGAAAAAAAAAAAACATGGGTTATAGTCCATCGTTTTTTGAAAAATTGAAAAAAAATGTTAACCTCGTTTTTCATCATTTTCGACCATGGGCTATAGCCCCTACCGTACGGCATACTATAGCACGCCGTTTTTCATCATTTTTGAGGATTTGAAAAAAAAGAAGAAAAAAAAAAAACATGGGTTATAGTCGATCGTTTTTTGAAAAATTGAAAAAAAATGTTAACCTCGTTTTTCATCATTTTCGACCATGGGCTATAGCCCCTACCGTACGGCATACTATAGCACGCCGTTTTTCATCATTTTTGAGGATTTGAAAAAAATGAAAAAAAAAAAAAACATGGGTTATAGTCCATCGTTTTTTGAAATTTTGAAAAAAAATGTTAACCTCGTTTTTCATCATTTTCGACCATGGGCTATAGCCCCTACCGTACGGCATACTATAGCACGCCGTTTTTCATCATTTTTGAGGATTTGAAAAAAAAAAAAAAAAAAAAAAACATGGGTTATAGTCCATCGTTTTTTGAAATTTTGAAAAAAAATGTTAACCTCGTTTTTCATCATTTTCGACCATGGGCTATAGCCCCTACCGTACGGCATACTATAGCACGCTGTTTTTCATCATTTTTGAGGATTTGAAAAAAATGAAAAAAAAAAAAAAACATGGGTTATAGTCCATCGTTTTTTGAAATTTTGAAAAAAAAGTGTTAACCTCGTTTTTCATCATTTTCGACCATGGGCTATAGCCCCTACTGTACGGCATACTATAGCACGCCGTTTTTCATTATTTTTGAGGATTTGAAAAAAATGAAAAAAAAAAAAAAAACATGGGTTATAGTCCATCGTTTTTTGAAATTTTGAAAAAAAATGTTAACCTCGTTTTTCATCATTTTCGACCATGGGCTATAGCCCCTACCGTACGGCATACTATAGCACGCCGTTTTTCATCATTTTTGAGGATTTGAAAAAAATGAAAAAAAAAAAAAAACATGGGTTATAGTCCATCGTTTTTTGAAATTTTGAAAAAAAAAGTTAACCTCGTTTTTCATCATTTTCGACCATGGGCTATAGCCCCTACCGTACGGCATACTATAGCACGCCGTTTTTCATCATTTTTGAGGATTTGAAAAAAAAGAAGAAAAAAAAAAAACATGGGTTATAGTCCATCGTTTTTTGAAATTTTGAAAAAAAAGTGTTAACCTCGATTTTCATCATTTTCGACCATGGGCTATAGCCCCTACCGTACGGCATACTATAGCACGCCGTTTTTCATTATTTTTGAGGATTTGAAAAAAAAGAAGAAAAAAAAAAAACATGGGTTATAGTCCATCGTTTTTTGAAATTTTGAAAAAAAAGTGTTAACCTCGATTTTCATCATTTTCGACCATGGGCTATAGCCCCTACCGTACGGCATACTATAGCACGCCGTTTTTCATTATTTTTGAGGATTTGAAAAAAAAAAAAAAAAAAAAAACATGGGTTATAGTCCATCGTTTTTTGAAATTTTGAAAAAAAATGTTAACCTCGTTTTTCATCATTTTCGACCATGGGCTATAGCCCCTACCGTACGGCATACTATAGCACGCCGTTTTTCATCATTTTTGAGGATTTGAAAAAAATGAAAAAAAAAAAAAACATGGGTTATAGTCCATCGTTTTTTGAAATTTTGAAAAAAAATGTTAACCTCGTTTTTCATCATTTTCGACCATGGGCTATAGCCCCTACCGTACGGCATACTATAGCACGCCGTTTTTCATCATTTTTGAGGATTTAAAAAAAAAAAAAAAAAAAAAAAAACATGGGTTATAGTCCATCGTTTTTTGAAATTTTGAAAAAAAATGTTAACCTCGTTTTTCATCATTTTCGACCATGGGCTATAGCCCCTACCGTACGGCATACTATAGCACGCTGTTTTTCATCATTTTTGAGGATTTGAAAAAAATGAAAAAAAAAAAAAAACATGGGTTATAGTCCATCGTTTTTTGAAAAATTGAAAAAAAATGTTAACCTCGTTTTTCATCATTTTCGACCATGGGCTATAGCCCCTACCGTACGGCATACTATAGCACGCCGTTTTTCATCATTTTTGAGGATTTGAAAAAAAAAAACAAAAAAAAACATGGGTTATAGTCCATCGTTTTTTGAAATTTTGAAAAAAAATGTTAACCTCGTTTTTCATCATTTTCGACCATGGGCTATAGCCCCTACCGTACGGCATACTATAGCACGCTGTTTTTCATCATTTTTGAGGATTTGAAAAAAATGAAAAAAAAAAAAAACATGGGTTATAGTCCATCGTTTTTTGAAAAATTGAAAAAAAATGTTAACCTCGTTTTTCATCATTTTCGACCATGGGCTATAGCCCCTACCGTACGGCATACTATAGCACGCCGTTTTTCATCATTTTTGAGGATTTGAAAAAAAAGAAGAAAAAAAAAAAACATGGGTTATAGTCCATCGTTTTTTGAAAAATTGAAAAAAAATGTTAACCTCGTTTTTCATCATTTTCGACCATGGGCTATAGCCCCTACCGTACGGCATACTATAGCACGCCGTTTTTCATCATTTTTGAGGATTTGAAAAAAAAGAAGAAAAAAAAAAAACATGGGTTATAGTCGATCGTTTTTTGAAAAATTGAAAAAAAATGTTAACCTCGTTTTTCATCATTTTCGACCATGGGCTATAGCCCCTACCGTACGGCATACTATAGCACGCCGTTTTTCATCATTTTTGAGGATTTGAAAAAAAAGAAGAAAAAAAAAAAACATGGGTTATAGTCCATCGTTTTTTGAAATTTTGAAAAAAAAGTGTTAACCTCGATTTTCATCATTTTCGACCATGGGCTATAGCCCCTACCGTACGGCATACTATAGCACGCCGTTTTTCATTATTTTTGAGGATTTGAAAAAAATAAAAAAAAATAAAACATGGGTTATAGTCCATCGTTTTTTGAAATTTTGAAAAAAAATGTTAACCTCGTTTTTCATCATTTTCGACCATGGGCTATAGCCCCTACCGTACGGCATACTATAGCACGCCGTTTTTCATCATTTTTGAGGATTTGAAAAAAATGAAAAAAAAAAAAAACATGGGTTATAGTCCATCGTTTTTTGAAAATTTGAAAAAAAATGTTAACCTCGTTTTTCATCATTTTCGACCATGGGCTATAGCCCCTACCGTACGGCATACTATAGCACGCTGTTTTTCATCATTTTTGAGGATTTGAAAAAAATGAAAAAAAAAAAAAAACATGGGTTATAGTCCATCGTTTTTTGAAAAATTGAAAAAAAATGTTAACCTCGTTTTTCATCATTTTCGACCATGGGCTATAGCCCCTACCGTACGGCATACTATAGCACGCCGTTTTTCATCATTTTTGAGGATTTGAAAAAAATGAAAAAAAAAAAAAAACATGGGTTATAGTCCATCGTTTTTTGAAAATTTGAAAAAAAATGTTAACCTCGTTTTTCATCATTTTCGACCATGGGCTATAGCCCCTACCGTACGGCATACTATAGCACGCTGTTTTTCATCATTTTTGAGGATTTGAAAAAAATGAAAAAAAAAAAAAAACATGGGTTATAGTCCATCGTTTTTTGAAAAATTGAAAAAAAATGTTAACCTCGTTTTTCATCATTTTCGACCATGGGCTATAGCCCCTACCGTACGGCATACTATAGCACGCCGTTTTTCATCATTTTTGAGGATTTGAAAAAAATGAAAAAAAAAAAAAACATGGGTTATAGTCCATCGTTTTTTGAAATTTTGAAAAAAAATGTTAACCTCGTTTTTCATCATTTTCGACCATGGGCTATAGCCCCTACCGTACGGCATACTATAGCACGCCGTTTTTCATCATTTTTGAGGATTTGAAAAAAATGAAAAAAAAAAAAAACATGGGTTATAGTCCATCGTTTTTTGAAATTTTGAAAAAAAATGTTAACCTCGTTTTTCATCATTTTCGACCATGGGCTATAGCCCCTACCGTACGGCATACTATAGCACGCCGTTTTTCATCATTTTTGAGGATTTGAAAAAAAAGAAGAAAAAAAAAAAACATGGGTTATAGTCCATCGTTTTTTGAAATTTTGAAAAAAAAGTGTTAACCTCGATTTTCATCATTTTCGACCATGGGCTATAGCCCCTACCGTACGGCATACTATAGCACGCCGTTTTTCATTATTTTTGAGGATTTGAAAAAAATGAAAAAAAAAAAAAACATGGGTTATAGTCCATCGTTTTTTGAAATTTTGAAAAAAAATGTTAACCTCGTTTTTCATCATTTTCGACCATGGGCTATAGCCCCTACCGTACGGCATACTATAGCACGCTGTTTTTCATCATTTTTGAGGATTTGAAAAAAATGAAAAAAAAAAAAAAACATGGGTTATAGTCCATCGTTTTTTGAAAAATTGAAAAAAAATGTTAACCTCGTTTTTCATCATTTTCGACCATGGGCTATAGCCCCTACCGTACGGCATACTATAGCACGCCGTTTTTCATCATTTTTGAGGATTTGAAAAAAATGAAAAAAAAAAAAAACATGGGTTATAGTCCATCGTTTTTTGAAAATTTGAAAAAAAATGTTAACCTCGTTTTTCATCATTTTCGACCATGGGCTATAGCCCCTACCGTACGGCATACTATAGCACGCTGTTTTTCATCATTTTTGAGGATTTGAAAAAAATGAAAAAAAAAAAAAAACATGGGTTATAGTCCATCGTTTTTTGAAAAATTGAAAAAAAATGTTAACCTCGTTTTTCATCATTTTCGACCATGGGCTATAGCCCCTACCGTACGGCATACTATAGCACGCCGTTTTTCATCATTTTTGAGGATTTGAAAAAAAAGAAGAAAAAAAAAAAACATGGGTTATAGTCCATCGTTTTTTGAAAAATTGAAAGAAAATGTTAACCTCGTTTTTCATCATTTTCGACCATGGGCTATAGCCCCTACCGTACGGCATACTATAGCACGCCGTTTTTCATCATTTTTGAGGATTTGAAAAAAATGAAAAAAAAAAAAAACATGGGTTATAGTCCATCGTTTTTTGAAATTTTGAAAAAAAATGTTAACCTCGTTTTTCATCATTTTCGACCATGGGCTATAGCCCCTACCGTACGGCATACTATAGCACGCCGTTTTTCATCATTTTTGAGGATTTGAAAAAAATGAAAAAAAAAAAAAACATGGGTTATAGTCCATCGTTTTTTGAAATTTTGAAAAAAAATGTTAACCTCGTTTTTCATCATTTTCGACCATGGGCTATAGCCCCTACCGTACGGCATACTATAGCACGCCGTTTTTCATCATTTTTGAGGATTTGAAAAAAAAGAAGAAAAAAAAAAAACATGGGTTATAGTCCATCGTTTTTTGAAATTTTGAAAAAAAAGTGTTAACCTCGATTTTCATCATTTTCGACCATGGGCTATAGCCCCTACCGTACGGCATACTATAGCACGCCGTTTTTCATTATTTTTGAGGATTTGAAAAAAATGAAAAAAAAAAAAAACATGGGTTATAGTCCATCGTTTTTTGAAATTTTGAAAAAAAATGTTAACCTCGTTTTTCATCATTTTCGACCATGGGCTATAGCCCCTACCGTACGGCATACTATAGCACGCCGTTTTTCATCATTTTTGAGGATTTGAAAAAAATGAAAAAAACAAAAAACATGGGTTATAGTCCATCGTTTTTTGAAATTTTGAAAAAAAATGTTAACCTCGTTTTTCATCATTTTCGACCATGGGCTATAGCCCCTACCGTACGGCATACTATAGCACGCTGTTTTTCATCATTTTTGAGGATTTGAAAAAAATGAAAAAAAAAAAAAAACATGGGTTATAGTCCATCGTTTTTTGAAAAATTGAAAAAAAATGTTAACCTCGTTTTTCATCATTTTCGACCATGGGCTATAGCCCCTACCGTACGGCATACTATAGCACGCTGTTTTTCATCATTTTTGAGGATTTGAAAAAAATGAAAAAAAAAAAAAAACATGGGTTATAGTCCATCGTTTTTTGAAAAATTGAAAAAAAATGTTAACCTCGTTTTTCATCATTTTCGACCATGGGCTATAGCCCCTACCGTACGGCATACTATAGCACGCCGTTTTTCATCATTTTTGAGGATTTGAAAAAAAAGAAGAAAAAAAAAAAACATGGGTTATAGTCCATCGTTTTTTGAAAAATTGAAAAAAAATGTTAACCTCGTTTTTCATCATTTTCGACCATGGGCTATAGCCCCTACCGTACGGCATACTATAGCACGCCGTTTTTCATCATTTTTGAGGATTTGAAAAAAATGAAAAAAAAAAAAAACATGGGTTATAGTCCATCGTTTTTTTAAATTTTGAAAAAAAATGTTAACCTCGTTTTTCATCATTTTCGACCATGGGCTATAGCCCCTACCGTACGGCATACTATAGCACGCCGTTTTTCATCATTGTTGAGGATTTGAAAAAAAAACAAAAAAAAAAACATGGGTTATAGTCCATCGTTTTTTGAAATTTTGAAAAAAAATGTTAACCTCGTTTTTCATCATTTTCGACCATGGGCTATAGCCCCTACCGTACGGCATACTATAGCACGCTGTTTTTCATCATTTTTGAGGATTTGAAAAAAATGAAAAAAAAAAAAAAACATGGGTTATAGTCCATCGTTTTTTGAAAAATTGAAAAAAAATGTTAACCTCGTTTTTCATCATTTTCGACCATGGGCTATAGCCCCTACCGTACGGCATACTATAGCACGCCGTTTTTCATCATTTTTGAGGATTTGAAAAAAAAGAAGAAAAAAAAAAAACATGGGTTATAGTCCATCGTTTTTTGAAAAATTGAAAAAAAATGTTAACCTCGTTTTTCATCATTTTCGACCATGGGCTATAGCCCCTACCGTACGGCATACTATAGCACGCCGTTTTTCATCATTTTTGAGGATTTGAAAAAAAAGAAAAAAAAAAAAAACATGGGTTATAGTCCATCGTTTTTTGAAATTTTGAAAAAATATGTTAACCTCGTTTTTCATCATTTTCGACCATGGGCTATAGCCCCTACCGTACGGCATACTATAGCACGCTGTTTTTCATCATTTTTGAGGATTTGAAAAAAATGAAAAAAAAAAAAAAACATGGGTTATAGTCCATCGTTTTTTGAAAAATTGAAAAAAAATGTTAACCTCGTTTTTCATCATTTTCGACCATGGGCTATAGCCCCTACCGTACGGCATACTATAGCACGCCGTTTTTCATCATTTTTGAGGATTTGAAAAAAAAGAAGAAAAAAAAAAAACATGGGTTATAGTCCATCGTTTTTTGAAATTTTGAAAAAAAAGTGTTAACCTCGATTTTCATCATTTTCGACCATGGGCTATAGCCCCTACCGTACGGCATACTATAGCACGCAGTTTTTCATCATTTTTGAGGATTTGAAAAAAAAGAAGAAAAAAAAAAAAACATGGGTTATAGTCCATCGTTTTTTGAAAAATTGAAAAAAAATGTTAACCTCGTTTTTCATCATTTTCGACCATGGGCTATAGCCCCTACCGTACGGCATACTATAGCACGCCGTTTTTCATCATTTTTGAGGATTTGAAAAAAAAGAAGAAAAAAAAAAAACATGGGTTATAGTCGATCGTTTTTTGAAAAATTGAAAAAAAATGTTAACCTCGTTTTTCATCATTTTCGACCATGGGCTATAGCCCCTACCGTACGGCATACTATAGCACGCCGTTTTTCATCATTTTTGAGGATTTGAAAAAAATGAAAAAAAAAAAAAACATGGGTTATAGTCCATCGTTTTTTGAAATTTTGAAAAAAAATGTTAACCTCGTTTTTCATCATTTTCGACCATGGGCTATAGCCCCTACCGTACGGCATACTATAGCACGCCGTTTTTCATCATTTTTGAGGATTTGAAAAAAAAGAAAAAAAAAAAAAACATGGGTTATAGTCCATCGTTTTTTGAAATTTTGAAAAAAAATGTTAACCTCGTTTTTCATCATTTTCGACCATGGGCTATAGCCCCTACCGTACGGCATACTATAGCACGCTGTTTTTCATCATTTTTGAGGATTTGAAAAAAATGAAGAAAAAAAAAAAACATGGGTTATAGTCCATCGTTTTTTGAAAAATTGAAAAAAAATGTTAACCTCGTTTTTCATCATTTTCGACCATGGGCTATAGCCCCTACCGTACGGCATACTATAGCACGCCGTTTTTCATCATTTTTGAGGATTTGAAAAAAAAGAAGAAAAAAAAAAAACATGGGTTATAGTCGATCGTTTTTTGAAAAATTGAAAAAAAATGTTAACCTCGTTTTTCATCATTTTCGACCATGGGCTATAGCCCCTACCGTACGGCATACTATAGCACGCCGTTTTTCATCATTTTTGAGGATTTGAAAAAAATGAAAAAAAAAAAAAACATGGGTTATAGTCCATCGTTTTTTGAAATTTTGAAAAAAAATGTTAACCTCGTTTTTCATCATTTTCGACCATGGGCTATAGCCCCTACCGTACGGCATACTATAGCACGCCGTTTTTCATCATTTTTGAGGATTTGAAAAAAAAGAAAAAAAAAAAAAACATGGGTTATAGTCCATCGTTTTTTGAAATTTTGAAAAAAAATGTTAACCTCGTTTTTCATCATTTTCGACCATGGGCTATAGCCCCTACCGTACGGCATACTATAGCACGCTGTTTTTCATCATTTTTGAGGATTTGAAAAAAATGAAAAAAAAAAAAAAACATGGGTTATAGTCCATCGTTTTTTGAAATTTTGAAAAAAAAGTGTTAACCTCGTTTTTCATCATTTTCGACCATGGGCTATAGCCCCTACTGTACGGCATACTATAGCACGCCGTTTTTCATTATTTTTGAGGATTTGAAAAAAATGAAAAAAAAAAAAAAAACATGGGTTATAGTCCATCGTTTTTTGAAATTTTGAAAAAAAATGTTAACCTCGTTTTTCATCATTTTCGACCATGGGCTATAGCCCCTACCGTACGGCATACTATAGCACGCCGTTTTTCATCATTTTTGAGGATTTGAAAAAAATGAAAAAAAAAAAAAAACATGGGTTATAGTCCATCGTTTTTTGAAATTTTGAAAAAAAAAGTTAACCTCGTTTTTCATCATTTTCGACCATGGGCTATAGCCCCTACCGTACGGCATACTATAGCACGCCGTTTTTCATCATTTTTGAGGATTTGAAAAAAAAGAAGAAAAAAAAAAAACATGGGTTATAGTCCATCGTTTTTTGAAAAATTGAAAAAAAATGTTAACCTCGTTTTTCATCATTTTCGACCATGGGCTATAGCCCCTACCGTACGGCATACTATAGCACGCCGTTTTTCATCATTTTTGAGGATTTGAAAAAAATGAAAAAAAAAAAAAACATGGGTTATAGTCCATCGTTTTTTTAAATTTTGAAAAAAAATGTTAACCTCGTTTTTCATCATTTTCGACCATGGGCTATAGCCCCTACCGTACGGCATACTATAGCACGCCGTTTTTCATCATTGTTGAGGATTTGAAAAAAAAACAAAAAAAAAAACATGGGTTATAGTCCATCGTTTTTTGAAATTTTGAAAAAAAATGTTAACCTCGTTTTTCATCATTTTCGACCATGGGCTAT
Source organism: Protomyctophum parallelum (assembly GCF_964188405.1). NCBI lineage: Eukaryota > Metazoa > Chordata > Actinopteri > Myctophiformes > Myctophidae > Protomyctophum > Protomyctophum parallelum. The sequence goes on from NC_139714.1 coordinate 13,322,098, forward strand.
AGCCCCTACCGTACGGCATACTATAGCACGCTGTTTTTCATCATTTTTGAGGATTTGAAAAAAATGAAAAAAAAAAAAAAACATGGGTTATAGTCCATCGTTTTTTGAAAAATTGAAAAAAAATGTTAACCTCGTTTTTCATCATTTTCGACCATGGGCTATAGCCCCTACCGTACGGCATACTATAGCACGCCGTTTTTCATCATTTTTGAGGATTTGAAAAAAAAGAAGAAAAAAAAAAAACATGGGTTATAGTCCATCGTTTTTTGAAAAATTGAAAAAAAATGTTAACCTCGTTTTTCATCATTTTCGACCATGGGCTATAGCCCCTACCGTACGGCATACTATAGCACGCCGTTTTTCATCATTTTTGAGGATTTGAAAAAAAAGAAAAAAAAAAAAAACATGGGTTATAGTCCATCGTTTTTTGAAATTTTGAAAAAATATGTTAACCTCGTTTTTCATCATTTTCGACCATGGGCTATAGCCCCTACCGTACGGCATACTATAGCACGCTGTTTTTCATCATTTTTGAGGATTTGAAAAAAATGAAAAAAAAAAAAAAACATGGGTTATAGTCCATCGTTTTTTGAAAAATTGAAAAAAAATGTTAACCTCGTTTTTCATCATTTTCGACCATGGGCTATAGCCCCTACCGTACGGCATACTATAGCACGCCGTTTTTCATCATTTTTGAGGATTTGAAAAAAAAGAAGAAAAAAAAAAAACATGGGTTATAGTCCATCGTTTTTTGAAATTTTGAAAAAAAAGTGTTAACCTCGATTTTCATCATTTTCGACCATGGGCTATAGCCCCTACCGTACGGCATACTATAGCACGCCGTTTTTCATTATTTTTGAGGATTTGAAAAAAAAAACAAAAAAAAAACATGGGTTATAGTCCATCGTTTTTTGAAATTTTGAAAAAAAATGTTAACCTCGTTTTTCATCATTTTCGACCATGGGCTATAGCCCCTACCGTACGGCATACTATAGCACGCTGTTTTTCATCATTTTTGAGGATTTGAAAAAAATGAAAAAAAAAAAAAAACATGGGTTATAGTCCATCGTTTTTTGAAAAATTGAAAAAAAATGTTAACCTCGTTTTTCATCATTTTCGACCATGGGCTATAGCCCCTACCGTACGGCATACTATAGCACGCAGTTTTTCATCATTTTTGAGGATTTGAAAAAAAAGAAGAAAAAAAAAAAACATGGGTTATAGTCCATCGTTTTTTGAAAAATTGAAAAAAAATGTTAACCTCGTTTTTCATCATTTTCGACCATGGGCTATAGCCCCTACCGTACGGCATACTATAGCACGCCGTTTTTCATCATTTTTGAGGATTTGAAAAAAAAGAAGAAAAAAAAAAAACATGGGTTATAGTCGATCGTTTTTTGAAAAATTGAAAAAAAATGTTAACCTCGTTTTTCATCATTTTCGACCATGGGCTATAGCCCCTACCGTACGGCATACTATAGCACGCCGTTTTTCATCATTTTTGAGGATTTGAAAAAAATGAAAAAAAAAAAAAACATGGGTTATAGTCCATCGTTTTTTGAAATTTTGAAAAAAAATGTTAACCTCGTTTTTCATCATTTTCGACCATGGGCTATAGCCCCTACCGTACGGCATACTATAGCACGCCGTTTTTCATCATTTTTGAGGATTTGAAAAAAAAGAAAAAAAAAAAAAACATGGGTTATAGTCCATCGTTTTTTGAAATTTTGAAAAAAAATGTTAACCTCGTTTTTCATCATTTTCGACCATGGGCTATAGCCCCTACCGTACGGCATACTATAGCACGCTGTTTTTCATCATTTTTGAGGATTTGAAAAAAATGAAAAAAAAAAAAAAACATGGGTTATAGTCCATCGTTTTTTGAAATTTTGAAAAAAAAGTGTTAACCTCGTTTTTCATCATTTTCGACCATGGGCTATAGCCCCTACTGTACGGCATACTATAGCACGCCGTTTTTCATTATTTTTGAGGATTTGAAAAAAATGAAAAAAAAAAAAAAAACATGGGTTATAGTCCATCGTTTTTTGAAATTTTGAAAAAAAATGTTAACCTCGTTTTTCATCATTTTCGACCATGGGCTATAGCCCCTACCGTACGGCATACTATAGCACGCCGTTTTTCATCATTTTTGAGGATTTGAAAAAAATGAAAAAAAAAAAAAAACATGGGTTATAGTCCATCGTTTTTTGAAATTTTGAAAAAAAAAGTTAACCTCGTTTTTCATCATTTTCGACCATGGGCTATAGCCCCTACCGTACGGCATACTATAGCACGCCGTTTTTCATCATTTTTGAGGATTTGAAAAAAAAGAAGAAAAAAAAAAAACATGGGTTATAGTCCATCGTTTTTTGAAATTTTGAAAAAAAAGTGTTAACCTCGATTTTCATCATTTTCGACCATGGGCTATAGCCCCTACCATACGGCATACTATAGCACGCCGTTTTTCATTATTTTTGAGGATTTGAAAAAAAAGAAGAAAAAAAAAAAACATGGGTTATAGTCCATCGTTTTTTGAAAAATTGAAAAAAAAGTGTTAACCTCGTTTTTCATCATTTTCGACCATGGGCTATAGCCCCTACCGTACGGCATACTATAGCACGCCGTTTTTCATCATTTTTGAGGATTTGAAAAAAAAGAAGAAAAAAAAAAAACATGGGTTATAGTCCATCGTTTTTTGAAATTTTGAAAAAAAAGTGTTAACCTCGATTTTCATCATTTTCGACCATGGGCTATAGCCCCTACCGTACGGCATACTATAGCACGCCGTTTTTCATTATTTTTGAGGATTTGAAAAAAAAAAAAAAAAAAAAAACATGGGTTATAGTCCATCGTTTTTTGAAATTTTGAAAAAAAATGTTAACCTCGTTTTTCATCATTTTCGACCATGGGCTATAGCCCCTACCGTACGGCATACTATAGCACGCAGTTTTTCATCATTTTTGAGGATTTGAAAAAAATGAAAAAAAAAAAAAACATGGGTTATAGTCCATCGTTTTTTGAAATTTTGAAAAAAAATGTTAACCTCGTTTTTCATCATTTTCGACCATGGGCTATAGCCCCTACCGTACGGCATACTATAGCACGCCGTTTTTCATCATTTTTGAGGATTTAAAAAAAAAAAAAAAAAAAAAAAACATGGGTTATAGTCCATCGTTTTTTGAAATTTTGAAAAAAAATGTTAACCTCGTTTTTCATCATTTTCGACCATGGGCTATAGCCCCTACCGTACGGCATACTATAGCACGCCGTTTTTCATCATTTTTGAGGATTTGAAAAAAATGAAAAAAAAAAAAAACATGGGTTATAGTCCATCGTTTTTTGAAATTTTGAAAAAAAATGTTAACCTCGTTTTTCATCATTTTCGACCATGGGCTATAGCCCCTACCGTACGGCATACTATAGCACGCCGTTTTTCATCATTTTTGAGGATTTGAAAAAAAAGAAAAAAAAAAAAAACATGGGTTATAGTCCATCGTTTTTTGAAATTTTGAAAAAAAATGTTAACCTCGTTTTTCATCATTTTCGACCATGGGCTATAGCCCCTACCGTACGGCATACTATAGCACGCTGTTTTTCATCATTTTTGAGGATTTGAAAAAAATGAAAAAAAAAAAAAAACATGGGTTATAGTCCATCGTTTTTTGAAATTTTGAAAAAAAAGTGTTAACCTCGTTTTTCATCATTTTCGACCATGGGCTATAGCCCCTACTGTACGGCATACTATAGCACGCCGTTTTTCATTATTTTTGAGGATTTGAAAAAAATGAAAAAAAAAAAAAAAACATGGGTTATAGTCCATCGTTTTTTGAAATTTTGAAAAAAAATGTTAACCTCGTTTTTCATCATTTTCGACCATGGGCTATAGCCCCTACCGTACGGCATACTATAGCACGCCGTTTTTCATCATTTTTGAGGATTTGAAAAAAATGAAAAAAAAAAAAAAACATGGGTTATAGTCCATCGTTTTTTGAAATTTTGAAAAAAAAAGTTAACCTCGTTTTTCATCATTTTCGACCATGGGCTATAGCCCCTACCGTACGGCATACTATAGCACGCCGTTTTTCATCATTTTTGAGGATTTGAAAAAAAAGAAGAAAAAAAAAAAACATGGGTTATAGTCCATCGTTTTTTGAAAAATTGAAAAAAAATGTTAACCTCGTTTTTCATCATTTTCGACCATGGGCTATAGCCCCTACCGTACGGCATACTATAGCACGCCGTTTTTCATCATTTTTGAGGATTTGAAAAAAATGAAAAAAAAAAAAAACATGGGTTATAGTCCATCGTTTTTTTAAATTTTGAAAAAAAATGTTAACCTCGTTTTTCATCATTTTCGACCATGGGCTATAGCCCCTACCGTACGGCATACTATAGCACGCCGTTTTTCATCATTGTTGAGGATTTGAAAAAAAAACAAAAAAAAAAACATGGGTTATAGTCCATCGTTTTTTGAAATTTTGAAAAAAAATGTTAACCTCGTTTTTCATCATTTTCGACCATGGGCTATAGCCCCTACCGTACGGCATACTATAGCACGCTGTTTTTCATCATTTTTGAGGATTTGAAAAAAATGAAAAAAAAAAAAAAACATGGGTTATAGTCCATCGTTTTTTGAAAAATTGAAAAAAAATGTTAACCTCGTTTTTCATCATTTTCGACCATGGGCTATAGCCCCTACCGTACGGCATACTATAGCACGCCGTTTTTCATCATTTTTGAGGATTTGAAAAAAAAGAAGAAAAAAAAAAAACATGGGTTATAGTCCATCGTTTTTTGAAAAATTGAAAAAAAATGTTAACCTCGTTTTTCATCATTTTCGACCATGGGCTATAGCCCCTACCGTACGGCATACTATAGCACGCCGTTTTTCATCATTTTTGAGGATTTGAAAAAAAAGAAAAAAAAAAAAAACATGGGTTATAGTCCATCGTTTTTTGAAATTTTGAAAAAATATGTTAACCTCGTTTTTCATCATTTTCGACCATGGGCTATAGCCCCTACCGTACGGCATACTATAGCACGCTGTTTTTCATCATTTTTGAGGATTTGAAAAAAATGAAAAAAAAAAAAAAACATGGGTTATAGTCCATCGTTTTTTGAAAAATTGAAAAAAAATGTTAACCTCGTTTTTCATCATTTTCGACCATGGGCTATAGCCCCTACCGTACGGCATACTATAGCACGCCGTTTTTCATCATTTTTGAGGATTTGAAAAAAAAGAAGAAAAAAAAAAAACATGGGTTATAGTCCATCGTTTTTTGAAATTTTGAAAAAAAAGTGTTAACCTCGATTTTCATCATTTTCGACCATGGGCTATAGCCCCTACCGTACGGCATACTATAGCACGCCGTTTTTCATTATTTTTGAGGATTTGAAAAAAAAAAAAAAAAAAAAACATGGGTTATAGTCCATCGTTTTTTGAAATTTTGAAAAAAAATGTTAACCTCGTTTTTCATCATTTTCGACCATGGGCTATAGCCCCTACCGTACGGCATACTATAGCACGCTGTTTTTCATCATTTTTGAGGATTTGAAAAAAATGAAAAAAAAAAAAAAACATGGGTTATAGTCCATCGTTTTTTGAAAAATTGAAAAAAAATGTTAACCTCGTTTTTCATCATTTTCGACCATGGGCTATAGCCCCTACCGTACGGCATACTATAGCACGCAGTTTTTCATCATTTTTGAGGATTTGAAAAAAAAGAAGAAAAAAAAAAAACATGGGTTATAGTCCATCGTTTTTTGAAAAATTGAAAAAAAATGTTAACCTCGTTTTTCATCATTTTCGACCATGGGCTATAGCCCCTACCGTACGGCATACTATAGCACGCCGTTTTTCATCATTTTTGAGGATTTGAAAAAAAAGAAGAAAAAAAAAAAACATGGGTTATAGTCGATCGTTTTTTGAAAAATTGAAAAAAAATGTTAACCTCGTTTTTCATCATTTTCGACCATGGGCTATAGCCCCTACCGTACGGCATACTATAGCACGCCGTTTTTCATCATTTTTGAGGATTTGAAAAAAATGAAAAAAAAAAAAAACATGGGTTATAGTCCATCGTTTTTTGAAATTTTGAAAAAAAATGTTAACCTCGTTTTTCATCATTTTCGACCATGGGCTATAGCCCCTACCGTACGGCATACTATAGCACGCCGTTTTTCATCATTTTTGAGGATTTGAAAAAAAAGAAAAAAAAAAAAAACATGGGTTATAGTCCATCGTTTTTTGAAATTTTGAAAAAAAATGTTAACCTCGTTTTTCATCATTTTCGACCATGGGCTATAGCCCCTACCGTACGGCATACTATAGCACGCTGTTTTTCATCATTTTTGAGGATTTGAAAAAAATGAAAAAAAAAAAAAAACATGGGTTATAGTCCATCGTTTTTTGAAATTTTGAAAAAAAAGTGTTAACCTCGTTTTTCATCATTTTCGACCATGGGCTATAGCCCCTACTGTACGGCATACTATAGCACGCCGTTTTTCATTATTTTTGAGGATTTGAAAAAAATGAAAAAAAAAAAAAAAACATGGGTTATAGTCCATCGTTTTTTGAAATTTTGAAAAAAAATGTTAACCTCGTTTTTCATCATTTTCGACCATGGGCTATAGCCCCTACCGTACGGCATACTATAGCACGCCGTTTTTCATCATTTTTGAGGATTTGAAAAAAATGAAAAAAAAAAAAAAACATGGGTTATAGTCCATCGTTTTTTGAAATTTTGAAAAAAAAAGTTAACCTCGTTTTTCATCATTTTCGACCATGGGCTATAGCCCCTACCGTACGGCATACTATAGCACGCCGTTTTTCATCATTTTTGAGGATTTGAAAAAAAAGAAGAAAAAAAAAAAACATGGGTTATAGTCCATCGTTTTTTGAAATTTTGAAAAAAAAGTGTTAACCTCGATTTTCATCATTTTCGACCATGGGCTATAGCCCCTACCATACGGCATACTATAGCACGCCGTTTTTCATTATTTTTGAGGATTTGAAAAAAAAGAAGAAAAAAAAAAAACATGGGTTATAGTCCATCGTTTTTTGAAAAATTGAAAAAAAAGTGTTAACCTCGTTTTTCATCATTTTCGACCATGGGCTATAGCCCCTACCGTACGGCATACTATAGCACGCCGTTTTTCATCATTTTTGAGGATTTGAAAAAAAAGAAGAAAAAAAAAAAACATGGGTTATAGTCCATCGTTTTTTGAAATTTTGAAAAAAAAGTGTTAACCTCGATTTTCATCATTTTCGACCATGGGCTATAGCCCCTACCGTACGGCATACTATAGCACGCCGTTTTTCATTATTTTTGAGGATTTGAAAAAAAAAAAAAAAAAAAAAACATGGGTTATAGTCCATCGTTTTTTGAAATTTTGAAAAAAAATGTTAACCTCGTTTTTCATCATTTTCGACCATGGGCTATAGCCCCTACCGTACGGCATACTATAGCACGCCGTTTTTCATCATTTTTGAGGATTTGAAAAAAATGAAAAAAAAAAAAAACATGGGTTATAGTCCATCGTTTTTTGAAATTTTGAAAAAAAATGTTAACCTCGTTTTTCATCATTTTCGACCATGGGCTATAGCCCCTACCGTACGGCATACTATAGCACGCCGTTTTTCATCATTTTTGAGGATTTAAAAAAAAAAAAAAAAAAAAAAAACATGGGTTATAGTCCATCGTTTTTTGAAATTTTGAAAAAAAATGTTAACCTCGTTTTTCATCATTTTCGACCATGGGCTATAGCCCCTACCGTACGGCATACTATAGCACGCTGTTTTTCATCATTTTTGAGGATTTGAAAAAAATGAAAAAAAAAAAAAAACATGGGTTATAGTCCATCGTTTTTTGAAAAATTGAAAAAAAATGTTAACCTCGTTTTTCATCATTTTCGACCATGGGCTATAGCCCCTACCGTACGGCATACTATAGCACGCCGTTTTTCATCATTTTTGAGGATTTGAAAAAAAAAAACAAAAAAAAAACATGGGTTATAGTCCATCGTTTTTTGAAATTTTGAAAAAAAATGTTAACCTCGTTTTTCATCATTTTCGACCATGGGCTATAGCCCCTACCGTACGGCATACTATAGCACGCTGTTTTTCATCATTTTTGAGGATTTGAAAAAAATGAAAAAAAAAAAAAAACATGGGTTATAGTCCATCGTTTTTTGAAAAATTGAAAAAAAATGTTAACCTCGTTTTTCATCATTTTCGACCATGGGCTATAGCCCCTACCGTACGGCATACTATAGCACGCCGTTTTTCATCATTTTTGAGGATTTGAAAAAAAAGAAGAAAAAAAAAAAACATGGGTTATAGTCCATCGTTTTTTGAAAAATTGAAAAAAAATGTTAACCTCGTTTTTCATCATTTTCGACCATGGGCTATAGCCCCTACCGTACGGCATACTATAGCACGCCGTTTTTCATCATTTTTGAGGATTTGAAAAAAAAGAAGAAAAAAAAAAAACATGGGTTATAGTTGATCGTTTTTTGAAAAATTGAAAAAAAATGTTAACCTCGTTTTTCATCATTTTCGACCATGGGCTATAGCCCCTACCGTACGGCATACTATAGCACGCCGTTTTTCATCATTTTTGAGGATTTGAAAAAAAAAAAAAAACATGGGTTATAGTCCATCGTTTTTTGAAATTTTGAAAAAAAAGTGTTAACCTCGTTTTTCATCATTTTCGACCATGGGCTATAGCCCCTACCGTACGGCATACTATAGCACGCCGTTTTTCATTATTTTTGAGGATTTGAAAAAAAAGAAAAAAAAAAAAACATGGGTTATAGTCCATCGTTTTTTGAAATTTTGAAAAAAAATGTTAACCTCGTTTTTCATCATTTTCGACCATGGGCTATAGCCCCTACCGTACGGCATACTATAGCACGCCGTTTTTCATCATTTTTGAGGATTTGAAAAAAATGAAAAAAAAAAAAAACATGGGTTATAGTCCATCGTTTTTTGAAATTTTGAAAAAAAATGTTAACCTCGTTTTTCATCATTTTCGACCATGGGCTATAGCCCCTACCGTACGGCATACTATAGCACGCCGTTTTTCATCATTTTTGAGGATTTGAAAAAAAAGAAAAAAAAAAAAAACATGGGTTATAGTCCATCGTTTTTTGAAATTTTGAAAAAAAATGTTAACCTCGTTTTTCATCATTTTCGACCATGGGCTATAGCCCCTACCGTACGGCATACTATAGCACGCTGTTTTTCATCATTTTTGAGGATTTGAAAAAAATGAAAAAAAAAAAAAAACATGGGTTATAGTCCATCGTTTTTTGAAATTTTGAAAAAAAAGTGTTAACCTCGTTTTTCATCATTTTCGACCATGGGCTATAGCCCCTACTGTACGGCATACTATAGCACGCCGTTTTTCATTATTTTTGAGGATTTGAAAAAAATGAAAAAAAAAAAAAAAACATGGGTTATAGTCCATCGTTTTTTGAAATTTTGAAAAAAAATGTTAACCTCGTTTTTCATCATTTTCGACCATGGGCTATAGCCCCTACCGTACGGCATACTATAGCACGCCGTTTTTCATCATTTTTGAGGATTTGAAAAAAAAGAAGAAAAAAAAAAAACATGGGTTATAGTCCATCGTTTTTTGAAAAATTGAAAAAAAATGTTAACCTCGTTTTTCATCATTTTCGACCATGGGCTATAGCCCCTACCGTACGGCATACTATAGCACGCCGTTTTTCATCATTTTTGAGGATTTGAAAAAAAAGAAGAAAAAAAAAAAACATGGGTTATAGTTGATCGTTTTTTGAAAAATTGAAAAAAAATGTTAACCTCGTTTTTCATCATTTTCGACCATGGGCTATAGCCCCTACCGTACGGCATACTATAGCACGCCGTTTTTCATCATTTTTGAGGATTTGAAAAAAAAAAAAAAACATGGGTTATAGTCCATCGTTTTTTGAAATTTTGAAAAAAAAGTGTTAACCTCGTTTTTCATCATTTTCGACCATGGGCTATAGCCCCTACCGTACGGCATACTATAGCACGCCGTTTTTCATTATTTTTGAGGATTTGAAAAAAAAGAAAAAAAAAAAAACATGGGTTATAGTCCATCGTTTTTTGAAATTTTGAAAAAAAATGTTAACCTCGTTTTTCATCATTTTCGACCATGGGCTATAGCCCCTACCGTACGGCATACTATAGCACGCCGTTTTTCATCATTTTTGAGGATTTGAAAAAAATGAAAAAAAAAAAAAACATGGGTTATAGTCCATCGTTTTTTGAAATTTTGAAAAAAAATGTTAACCTCGTTTTTCATCATTTTCGACCATGGGCTATAGCCCCTACCGTACGGCATACTATAGCACGCCGTTTTTCATCATTTTTGAGGATTTGAAAAAAAAGAAAAAAAAAAAAAACATGGGTTATAGTCCATCGTTTTTTGAAATTTTGAAAAAAAATGTTAACCTCGTTTTTCATCATTTTCGACCATGGGCTATAGCCCCTACCGTACGGCATACTATAGCACGCTGTTTTTCATCATTTTTGAGGATTTGAAAAAAATGAAAACAAAAAAAAAACATGGGTTATAGTCCATCGTTTTTTGAAATTTTGAAAAAAAAGTGTTAACCTCGTTTTTCATCATTTTCGACCATGGGCTATAGCCCCTACTGTACGGCATACTATAGCACGCCGTTTTTCATTATTTTTGAGGATTTGAAAAAAATGAAAAAAAAAAAAAAAACATGGGTTATAGTCCATCGTTTTTTGAAATTTTGAAAAAAAATGTTAACCTCGTTTTTCATCATTTTCGACCATGGGCTATAGCCCCTACCGTACGGCATACTATAGCACGCCGTTTTTCATCATTTTTGAGGATTTGAAAAAAATGAAAAAGAAAAAAAAACATGGGTTATAGTCCATCGTTTTTTGAAATTTTGAAAAAAAAAGTTAACCTCGTTTTTCATCATTTTCGACCATGGGCTATAGCCCCTACCGTACGGCATACTATAGCACGCCGTTTTTCATCATTTTTGAGGATTTGAAAAAAATGAAAAAAAAAAAAAACGTGGGTTATAGTCCATCGTTTTTTGAAATTTTGAAAAAAAATGTTAACCTCGTTTTTCATCATTTTCGACCATGGGCTATAGCCCCTACCGTACGGCATACTATAGCACGCCGTTTTTCATTATGTTTGAGGATTTAAAAAAAAAAAAAAAAAAAAAAAAAACATGGGTTATAGTCCATCGTTTTTTGAAATTTTGAAAAAAAATGTTAACCTCGTTTTTCATCATTTTCGACCATGGGCTATAGCCCCTACCGTACGGCATACTATAGCACGCCGTTTTTCATCATTTTTGAGGATTTGAAAAAAATGAAAAAAAAAAAAAAACATGGGTTATAGTCCATCGTTTTTTGAAATTTTGAAAAAAAATGTTAACCTCGTTTTTCATCATTTTCGACCATGGGCTATAGCCCCTACCGTACGGCATACTATAGCACGCCGTTTTTCATCATTTTTGAGGATTTGAAAAAAAAAAAAAAAAAAAAAAACTTGGGTTATAGTCCATCGTTTTTTTAAATTTTGAAAAAAAAATTTAACCTCGTTTTTCATCATTTTCGACCATGGGCTATAGCCCCTACCGTACGGCATACTATAGCACGCCGTTTTTCATCATTTTTGAGGATTTGAAAAAAAAAAAAAAAAAGAAAACATGGGTTATAGTCCATCGTTTTTTGAAATTTTGAAAAAAAAGAATAACCTTGTTTTTCATCATTTTTGAACATGGGCTATAGCCCATACCGTACGGCATACTATAGCACGCCGTTTTTCATCATTTTTGAGGATTTGAAAAAAAAAAAAAAAACATGGGTTATAGCCCATCGTTTTTTTAAATTTTGAAAAAGAAAAAAAAAATCGTTTTTCATCATTTTTGAACATGGGCTATAGCCCATACCGTACGGCATACTATAGCACGCCGTTTTTCATCATTTTTGAGGATTTAAAAAAAATGGAAAAAAAAAAAACATGGGTTATGGCCCATCGTTTTTTGAAATTTTGAAAAAAAAAATCCTCCGCAACACTCCGCAATTCCTCCGCATCCTCCGCAACACTCCGCAATTCCTCCGCAACACTGCTTTGAATGCCAGCATCAGAGTTTTGTATTCTGTGACTACTGGCCGTTAGCAAATTGCGGAGTGTTGCGGAGGAATTGCAATTAACCTCGTTTTTCATCATTTTTTAACATGGGCTATATAGCCCATACCGTATGGCATACTATAGCACGCCGTTTTTCATCCTTTTTGAGGATTTGAAAAAAATGAAGAAAAAAAAACAAAACATGGGTTATAGCCCATCGTTTTTTGATTTTTTTTATTGTATAGCAGTGGCTCACAGCCTCAGCCTGATAACCTCAAAAGTCTCATATCTCCCCTGAGCCATAGGCAGTTGCTTTGGCTTAGTGGTTAAGATGTTGTCCTTCAGTGCAGGTGACCTGTGTTCGATTCCTGGGTGTTACACTCTGATGAACGTGATTCTATGTTCAACTCTTGATTCTTTCAACTTTACTATCTGAAGGCTAACACACAAAAGATCGCTTCAACAGTACAAAGAGGCAGATGTTACTGAGTGATGGTGTAGTAGGGGTTATTCCGCACAGAGAGTTCATTTTCAAATCCCACTCTTCCTAAAGTTTAATGCTAGTTATTGAGCTTCATTTACTGCTATTCTAGCAGTGGCTCACATCCTCAGCCTGATTACCTCAAAACTCTAATTGTCGTAGTGGTTAAGATGTTGGCTTTCCACGTGGGAGACCAGGGTTCGATTCCCGGCTGTTACACTATCATATAAAAGAAGACCTCAACAGCGCTAAGAAACATCTGATTAATATGATTCTGTGTTATTCAAACTTTACTAACTGAAGGCTAACGAACAAAAGATCACTTCAAAATGACCAGGAGACTTTGCCTGAGAGTGTCTGACTGATGGTGCAATGGTCTAATCATCAGGCTTTCAGTACAGACATTCCATGTTCAAGTCCTGTTCCTCCTACAGCTCAATGCTGCAGTAATTTGAACTTTTCAAGGCTTGAATGAAAAATAAAAACAAAAACTCAAAAGCACCAGGAGACATCTGCTGAATGCCCAAAGGTGCCTTGGCGTAATGGTGTGGAGCGCTTGACCCGTTGCCTCTGCTACAGGCAGTTGGCAGGTTCAAGTCCCATGTCATGACATCAAGGTGCTGGAGGACCATCGGGAGAGGGTGCTCTCTCCCCCTGTTTCCTGAGATGTAACGGTTGGGGCTTATGTCTGAAAGAACCCTGTCCAGCTAACCTTTTACCATGAAAATGTCCAATTTAACATACTCTTACCACCTCTCAGTTTGCCCTTTTCCAACTGGCCTGGAAGCCAGACATAAAAGAGGGACTTTCCAACCAAGTTTTGGCCCAGTATGCAAATACACAGACTATTCTTTCTGTCAGATGATGGGCCAAATTGCTATTTTATTTTTAAACGTTTGACCTAATTCTTATCTGTAAAATTTTAGGTGGACAGGGTTCTTTCAAACATAACCCCCAACTGCTACTTTTCAGGAAACAGGGGGAGAGAGCACCGTCTCCCGATGGTCCTCACTAGTACCTTGCATGGGACTTGAACCTGCAGGCAGGTGGTAGCAGAGGCTACCGATCAAGCACACCACACCATTGAGCTAAGGCACCTTGGGGCAATCAGCAGATGTCTCCTGGTGCTTATGAGTTTTTATTTTTTATTCTAGCCTTGAAAAGTTCAAATTACTGCAGCATTGGTTGAGTATTAGTTTTGAACCAGTAACCTTTGGATTATGAACCTCAGATTTATCTTTTTTTTTTTAAGGTACAATCGGGAACTTATATTTAACCAGCCGTTTAGAATTTAGATGGACAGTGAAAATGTTCTCCAGGAGAATTGAACCCGGAATGTTCTGCTTATAAACCCCAGGTTTATCTACGGTGCCACACTGGCATGTGAGGTACAATCGGGAACTTATATTTAACCATCCGTTTAGAATTTAGATGGACAGTTCTGTTTATAAACGTCTAAAACAAGTCTAAAAATAGACGTGTTTTAGACGTCTGTTTTGAGGATATGAAAAAAACAAAACAAAAACATGGGTTATATCCCATCGTTTTTTGAAACTTTGAAAAAGAAAAAAAAAACTCGTTTTTCATCATTTTTGAACATGGGCTATAGCCCATACCGTACGGCATACTATAGCACGCCGTTTTTCATCATTTTTGAGGATTTGAAAAAAATGAAAAAAAAAAAAAAACATGGGTTATAGTCCATCGTTTTTTGAAATTTTGAAAAAAAATGTTAACCTCGTTTTTCATCATTTTCGACCATGGGCTATAGCCCCTACCGTACGGCATACTATAGCACGCCGTTTTTCATCATTTTTGAGGATTTGAAAAAAAAAAAAAAAAAAAAAAACTTGGGTTATAGTCCATCGTTTTTTTAAATTTTGAAAAAAAAATTTAACCTCGTTTTTCATCATTTTCGACCATGGGCTATAGCCCCTACCGTACGGCATACTATAGCACGCCGTTTTTCATCATTTTTGAGGATTTGAAAAAAAAAAAAAAAAAGAAAACATGGGTTATAGTCCATCGTTTTTTGAAATTTTGAAAAAAAAGAATAACCTTGTTTTTCATCATTTTTGAACATGGGCTATAGCCCATACCGTACGGCATACTATAGCACGCCGTTTTTCATCATTTTTGAGGATTTGAAAAAAAAAAAAAAAACATGGGTTATAGCCCATCGTTTTTTTAAATTTTGAAAAAGAAAAAAAAAATCGTTTTTCATCATTTTTGAACATGGGCTATAGCCCATACCGTACGGCATACTATAGCACGCCGTTTTTCATCATTTTTGAGGATTTAAAAAAAATGAAAAAAAAAAAAACATGGGTTATGGCCCATCGTTTTTTGAAATTTTGAAAAAAAAAATCCTCCGCAACACTCCGCAATTCCTCCGCATCCTCCGCAACACTCCGCAATTCCTCCGCAACACTGCTTTGAATGCCAGCATCAGAGTTTTGTATTCTGTGACTACTGGCCGTTAGCAAATTGCGGAGTGTTGCGGAGGAATTGCAATTAACCTCGTTTTTCATCATTTTTTAACATGGGCTATATAGCCCATACCGTATGGCATACTATAGCACGCCGTTTTTCATCCTTTTTGAGGATTTGAAAAAAATGAAGAAAAAAAAACAAAACATGGGTTATAGCCCATCGTTTTTTGATTTTTTTTATTGTATAGCAGTGGCTCACAGCCTCAGCCTGATAACCTCAAAAGTCTCATATCTCCCCTGAGCCATAGGCAGTTGCTTTGGCTTAGTGGTTAAGATGTTGTCCTTCAGTGCAGGTGACCTGTGTTCGATTCCTGGGTGTTACACTCTGATGAACGTGATTCTATGTTCAACTCTTGATTCTTTCAACTTTACTATCTGAAGGCTAACACACAAAAGATCGCTTCAACAGTACAAAGAGGCAGATGTTACTGAGTGATGGTGTAGTAGGGGTTATTCCGCACAGAGAGTTCATTTTCAAATCCCACTCTTCCTAAAGTTTAATGCTAGTTTTTGAGCTTCATTTACTGCTATTCTAGCAGTGGCTCACATCCTCAGCCTGATTACCTCAAAACTCTAATTGTCGTAGTGGTTAAGATGTTGGCTTTCCACGTGGGAGACCAGGGTTCGATTCCCGGCTGTTACACTATCATATAAAAGAAGACCTCAACAGCGCTAAGAAACATCTGATTAATATGATTCTGTGTTATTCAAACTTTACTAACTGAAGGCTAACGAACAAAAGATCACTTCAAAATGACCAGGAGACTTTGCCTGAGAGTGTCTGACTGATGGTGCAATGGTCTAATCATCAGGCTTTCAGTACAGACATTCCATGTTCAAGTCCTGTTCCTCCTACAGCTCAATGCTGCAGTAATTTGAACTTTTCAAGGCTTGAATGAAAAATAAAAACAAAAACTCAAAAGCACCAGGAGACATCTGCTGAATGCCCAAAGGTGCCTTGGCGTAATGGTGTGGAGCGCTTGACCCGTTGCCTCTGCTACAGGCAGTTGGCAGGTTCAAGTCCCATGTCATGACATCAAGGTGCTGGAGGACCATCGGGAGAGGGTGCTCTCTCCCCCTGTTTCCTGAGATGTAACGGTTGGGGCTTATGTCTGAAAGAACCCTGTCCAGCTAACCTTTTACCATGAAAATGTCCAATTTAACATACTCTTACCACCTCTCAGTTTGCCCTTTTCCAACTGGCCTGGAAGCCAGACATAAAAGAGGGACTTTCCAACCAAGTTTTGGCCCAGTATGCAAATACACAGACTATTCTTTCTGTCAGATGATGGGCCAAATTGCTATTTTATTTTTAAACGTTTGACCTAATTCTTATCTGTAAAATTTTAGGTGGACAGGGTTCTTTCAAACATAACCCCCAACTGCTACTTTTCAGGAAACAGGGGGAGAGAGCACCGTCTCCCGATGGTCCTCACTAGTACCTTGCATGGGACTTGAACCTGCAGGCAGGTGGTAGCAGAGGCTACCGATCAAGCACACCACACCATTGAGCTAAGGCACCTTGGGGCAATCAGCAGATGTCTCCTGGTGCTTATGAGTTTTTATTTTTTATTCTAGCCTTGAAAAGTTCAAATTACTGCAGCATTGGTTGAGTATTAGTTTTGAACCAGTAACCTTTGGATTATGAACCTCAGATTTATCTTTTTTTTTTTAAGGTACAATCGGGAACTTATATTTAACCAGCCGTTTAGAATTTAGATGGACAGTGAAAATGTTCTCCAGGAGAATTGAACCCGGAATGTTCTGCTTATAAACCCCAGGTTTATCTACGGTGCCACACTGGCATGTGAGGTACAATCGGGAACTTATATTTAACCATCCGTTTAGAATTTAGATGGACAGTTCTGTTTATAAACGTCTAAAACAAGTCTAAAAATAGACGTGTTTTAGACGTCTGTTTTGAGGATATGAAAAAAACAAAACAAAAACATGGGTTATATCCCATCGTTTTTTGAAACTTTGAAAAAGAAAAAAAAAACTCGTTTTTCATCATTTTTGAACATGGGCTATAGCCCATACCGTACGGCATACTATAGCACGCCGTTTTTCATCATTTTTGAGGATTTGAAAAAAAACAAACAAAAAAAAAACATGGGTTATAGCCCATCGTTTTTTGAAATTTTGAAAAAAAAAGAAAAGAAAATCGTTTTTCATCATTTTTGAACATGGGCTATAGCCCATACCGTACGGCATACTATAGCACGCCGTTTTTCATCATTTTTGAGGATTAAAAAAAACAAAAAAAAACAAAACATGGGTTATAGCCCATCGTTTTTTGAAATTTTGAAAAAAATAAAAAAAATCGTTTTTCATCATTTTCGACCATGGGCTATAGCCCCTACCGTACGGCATACTATAGCACGCCGTTTTTCATCATTTTTGAGGATTTGAAAAAAATGAAAAAAAATACAAAACATGGGTTATAGTCCATCGTTTTTTGAAATTTTGAAAAAAAATGTTAACCTCGTTTTTCATCATTTTCGACCATGGGCTATAGCCCCTACCGTACGGCATACTATAGCACGCTGTTTTTCATCATTTTTGAGGATTTGAAAAAAATGAAAAAAAAAAACAAACATGGGTTATAGCCCATCGTTTTTTGAAATTTTGAAAAAAAAAAAAAATCGTTTTTCATCATTTTTGAACATGGGCTATAGCCCATACCGTACGGCATACTATAGCACGCCGTTTTTCATCATTTTTGAGGATTTGAAAACAAAAACAAAAAAAAAAACATGGGTTATAGCCCATCGTTTTTTGAAATTTTGAAAAAAAAAAAAAAAATCGTTTTTCATCATTTTTGAACATGGGCTATAGCCCATACCGTACGGCATACTATAGCACGCCGTTTTTCATCATTTTTGAGGATTTGAAAAAAAAAAACAAAAAAAAACATGGGTTATAGCCCATCGTTTTTTGAAATTTTGAAAAAAAAAAAAAAAATTGTTTTTCATCATTTTCGACCATGGGCTATAGCCCCTACCGTACGGCATACTATAGCACGCAGTTTTTCATCATTTTTGAGGATTTGAAAAAAATGAAAAAAAAACAAAACATGGGTTATAGTCCATCGTTTTTTGAAATTTTGAAAAAAAATGTTAACCTCGTTTTTCATCATTTTCGACCATGGGCTATAGCCCCTACCGTACGGCATACTATAGCACGCTGTTTTTCATCATTTTTGAGGATTTGAAAAAAATGAAAAAAAACAAACAAACATGGGTTATAGTCCATCGTTTTTGAAAAATTGAAAAAAAAAATTAACCTCGTTTTTCACCATTTTCGACCATGGGCTATAGCCCCTACCGTACGGCATACTATAGCACGCCGTTTTTCATCATTTTTGAGGATTTGAAAAAAATGAAAAAAAAAAAAAACATGGGTTATAATCCATCGTTTTTTGAAATTTTTTAAAAAAAGTGTTAACCTCGTTTTTCATCATTTTCGACCATGGGCTATAGCCCCTACCGTACGGCATACTATAGCACGCCGTTTTTCATTATTTTTGAGGATTTGAAAAAAATGAAAAAAAAAAAAAACATGGGTTATAATCCATCGTTTTTTGAAATTTTGAAAAAAAATGTTAACCTCGTTTTTCATCATTTTCGACCATGGGCTATAGCCCCTACCGTACGGCATACTATAGCACGCCGTTTTTCATCATTTTTGAGGATTTGAAAAAAATGAAAAAAAAAAAAAACATGGGTTATAGTCCATCGTTTTTTGAAATTTTGAAAAAAAAGTGTTAACCTCGTTTTTCATCATTTTCGACCATGGGCTATAGCCCCTACCGTACGGCATACTATAGCACGCCGTTTTTCATTATTTTTGAGGATTTGAAAAAAATGAAAAAAAAACAAAACATGGGTTATAGCCCATCGTTTTTTTAAATTTTGAAAAAAAAAAAAATCGTTTTTCATCATTTTTGAACATGGGCTATAGCCCATACCGTACGGCATACTATAGCACGCCGTTTTTCATCATTTTTGAGGATTTGAAAAAAAAAACAAAAAAAAAACATGGGTTATAGCCCATCGTTTTTTGAAATTTTGAAAAAAGAAAAAAAAATCGTTTTTCATCATTTTCGACCATGGGCTATAGCCCCTACCGTACGGCATACTATAGCACGCCGTTTTTCATCATTTTTGAGGATTTGAAAAAAATTAAAAAAAAACAAAACATGGGTTATAGTCCATCGTTTTTTGAAATTTTGAAAAAAAATGTTAACCTCGTTTTTCATCATTTTCGACCATGGGCTATAGCCCCTACCGTACGGCATACTATAGCACGCTGTTTTTCATCATTTTTGAGGATTTGAAAAAAATGAAAAAAAAAAAAAAACATGGGTTATAATCCATCGTTTTTTGAATTTTTTTAAAAAAAGTGTTAACCTCGTTTTTCATCATTTTCGACCATGGGCTATAGCCCCTACCGTACGGCATACTATAGCACGCCGTTTTTCATTATTTTTGAGGATTTGAAAAAAATGAAAAAAAAAAAAAACATGGGTTATAGTCCATCGTTTTTTGAAATTTTGAAAAAAAATGTTAACCTCGTTTTTCATCATTTTCGACCATGGGCTATAGCCCCTACCGTACGGCATACTATAGCACGCTGTTTTTCATCATTTTTGAGGATTTGAAAAAAATGAAAAAAAAAAAAAAACATGGGTTATAATCCATCGTTTTTTGAATTTTTAAAAAAAAAGTGTTAACCTCGTTTTTCATCATTTTCGACCATGGGCTATAGCCCCTACCGTACGGCATACTATAGCACGCCGTTTTTCATTATTTTTGAGGATTTGAAAAAAATGAAAAAAAAAAAAAACATGGGTTATAGTCCATCGTTTTTTGAAATTTTGAAAAAAAATGTTAACCTCGTTTTTCATCATTTTCGACCATGGGCTATAGCCCCTACCGTACGGCATACTATAGCACGCTGTTTTTCATCATTTTTGAGGATTTGAAAAAAATGAAAAAAACAAACAAATATGGGTTATAGTCCATCGTTTTTGAAAAATTGAAAAAAAAATTAACCTCGTTTTTCACCATTTTCGACCATGGGCTATAGCCCCTACCGTACGGCATACTATAGCACGCCGTTTTTCATCATTTTTGAGGATTTGAAAAAAATGAAAAAAAAAAAAAAACATGGGTTATAATCCATCGTTTTTTGAATTTTTTTAAAAAAAGTGTTAACCTCGTTTTTCATCATTTTCGACCATGGGCTATAGCCCCTACCGTACGGCATACTATAGCACGCAGTTTTTCATTATTTTTGAGGATTTGAAAAAAATGAAAAAAAAAAAAAACATGGGTTATAGTCCATCGTTTTTTGAAATTTTGAAAAAAAATGTTAACCTCGTTTTTCATCATTTTCGACCATGGGCTATAGCCCCTACCGTACGGCATACTATAGCACGCCGTTTTTCATTATTTTTGAGGATTTGAAAAAAATGAAAAAAAAACAAACATGGGTTATAGTCCATCGTTTTTTGAAATTTTGAAAAAAAATGTTAACCTCGTTTTTCATCATTTTCGACCATGGGCTATAGCCCCTACCGTACGGCATACTATAGCACGCCGTTTTTCATCATTTTTGAGGATTTGAAAAAAAAGAAAACAAAAAAAAACATGGGTTATAGTCCATCGTTTTTTGAAATTTTGAAAAAAAAGTGTTAACCTCGTTTTTCATCATTTTCGACCATGGGCTATAGCCCCTACCGTACGGCATACTATAGCACGCCGTTTTTCATTATTTTTGAGGATTTGAAAAAAATTAAAAAAAAAAAAAACATGGGTTATAGCCCATCGTTTTTTTAAATTTTGAAAAGAAAACAAAAATCGTTTTTCATCATTTTTGAACATGGGCTATAGCCCATACCGTACGGCATACTATAGCACGCCGTTTTTCATCATTTTTGAGGATTTGAAAAAAAAAACAAAAAAAAAACATGGGTTATAGCCCATCGTTTTTTGAAATTTTGAAAAAAGAAAAAAAAATCGTTTTTCATCATTTTCGACCATGGGCTATAGCCCCTACCGTACGGCATACTATAGCACGCTGTTTTTCATCATTTTTGAGGATTTGAAAAAAATGAAAAAAAAAATAAACATGGGTTATAGTCCATCGTTTTTTGAAATTTTGAAAAAAAATGTTAACCTCGTTTTTCATCATTTTCGACCATGGGCTATAGCCCCTACCGTACGGCATACTATAGCACGCCGTTTTTCATTATTTTTGAGGATTTGAAAAAAATGAAAAAAAACATGGGTTATAGCCCATCGTTTTTTTTTTTTTGTTTTTTTTTTAATCCTCGTTTTTCGACCATGGGCTATAGCCCCTACCGTACGGCATACTGTAGCACGCCGTTTTTCATCATTTTTGAGGATTTTTTAAAAATGAAAAAAAATAATTAAACATAGTTATAGCCCATCGTTTTTTGAATTTTTGATTTTTTTTTTAATCCTCGTTTTTCATCATTTTTGAACATGGGCTATAGCCCCTACCGTACGACATACTATAGCACGCCGTTTTTCATCATTTTTGAGGATTTGAAAAAAAATGAAAACATGGGTTATAGCCCATTGTTTTTTTAATTTTTTAATTCTTTTTTTTAACCTTGTTTTTCATCATTTTTGAACATGGGCTTTAGCCCCTACCGTACGGCATACTATAGTACGCCGTTTTTCATCATTTTTGAGGATAAAAAAATAAATAAAAAAATAAAAAAACATGGGTTATAGCCCATCGTTTTTTGAATTTTTGAAAAAACAAAATTATCCTCGTTTTACATCATTTTTGACCATGGGCTATATAGCCCATACCGTACGGCATACTATAGCACGCCGTTTTTCATCATTTTTGAGGATTTGAAAAAAAATTCAAAAAACATGGGTTATAGCCCATCGTTTTTTTTATTTTATTTTTTTAACCTCGTTTTTCATCATTTTTGAACATGGGCTATAGCCCCTACCGTACGGCATACTATAGCACGCCGTTTTTCATAATTTTTAAGGATTTGAAAAAAAATCTAAAAATTCAAAAAACAGGGGTTATAGCCCATCGTTTTTTTAATTTTTTAATTTTTTTTAATCCTCGTTTTTCATCATTTTTGACCATGGGCTATAGCCCATACCGTACGGCATACTATAGCACGCCGTTTTTCATCATTTTTGAGGATTTGAAAAAAAAATCAAAAAACATGGGTTATAGCCCATCGTTTTTTTTATTTTATTTTTTTAACCTCGTTTTTCATCATTTTTGAACATGGGCTATAGCCCCTACCGTACGGCATACTATAGCACGCCGTTTTTCATAATTTTTAAGGATTTAAAAAAAAATCAAAAAATTCAAAAAACAGGGGTTATAGCCCATCGTTTTTTTAATTTTTAAAAAAAAATTAATCCTCGTTTTTCATAATTTTTGACCATGGGCTATAGCCCATACCGTACGGCATACTATAGCACGCCGTTTTTCATCATTTTTGAGGATTTGAAAAAAATGAAAAAAAAACAAAAAACATGCGTTATAGCCCATTGTTTTTTGAATTTTAGAAAAAAAAATTAACCTCGTTTTTCATCATTTTTGAACATGGGCTTTAGCCCCTACCGTACGGCATACTATAGCACGCCGTTTTTCATCATTTTTGAGCATTTGAAAAAAATCAAAAATTAAAAAAACATGGGTTATAGCCCATCGTTTTTTGAATTTTTGAAAAAACAAAATTATCCTCGTTTTACATCATTTTTGACCATGGGCTATATAGCCCATACCGTACGGCATACTATAGCACGCCGTTTTTCATCATTTTTGAGGATTTGAAAAAAAAAAAAAAAAAAAAAAAAACATGGGTCATAGCCCATCATTTTTAGATTTTTTGTCTAGCGCTCTAGTTCGGTCTCTATCCTTCTTTATACTCTATGGTCTAGAGGTAGAGGGTTATGTGTGCGTGTGCATGTGTGAGAGAGAGTACTTTATTTGTTAGCATTATGTATGGTATTATGTATGCAGATTAATGTAAATGAGCGATTGAGTGATTTATGCAGGGTGTGTGCGTGCGTGCGTGTGTGCGTGCGTGCGTATGCGTGTATGTAGTAGGCTACATGTGATTCCATGTCCAGCTCCCTCCCTCGCTGCCAAAAAATATGCAAAGGTATGTTTTTTATGTATTTATTGTGTCTGTACCTTTTCAATTAATGACTTATCCCAAGACAAGAAATCTCTTTTCTTGGGAAGGACTTGGAAGCTCTCCCTGCCACATATGAGCTGTCTCCTAACACTGAGCCAATCTGCAAACCCCACCCCAGCCCCTCACCCCCACCCTGCAGGGTATACGAGCCTCCATTACCCAGAGCCTATCAGCACAAACAGCCACTTTGCAGCCAACCACCTGTGACTTTTTGACTGTGGGAGAAAGCTTTGGCCCGGACCATGCAGGCTGTGTGTGGAGAGACACCAGCCAAAGCCTTGGGCTGGCCAGCCAGCCATTGATTAAGGGAATCAGAATTGATTAAGGGAGCAGGGGACATCTGGAATGGACCAATTTGTGTCCCTGCATCAATTATTCAAATGGCTGCGGCTGAATTGGATTAGAGGCCGTACGTCGGTCTCTTAGTGATGTACTTTTCTGTAGATCTCTGTAGGCTGGGTGCCCTGTGGCGTAAACCTAGCACTCACTCTTTCAACCATAGCATCCACTGTGACTTTAAACATAGCACTCACTGTGACGATCTGTCTTTAAACCTAGCGTTCACTGTAACGCTGTCTTTAAACCTAACATCCACTGTGATGCTCTGTGTCTTTAAACCTAGCATCCACTGTGATGCTCTGTGTCTTTAAACCTAGCACCCACTGTGATGCTCTGTGTCTTTAAACTTAGCATCCACTGTGATGCTCTGTGTCTTTAAACCTAGCATCCACTGTGATGCTCTGTGTCTTTAAACCTAGCACCCACTGTGATGCTCTGTGTCTTTAAACGTAGCATCCACTGTGATGCTCTGTGTCTTTAAACCTAGCACCCACTGTGATGCTCTGTGTCTTTAAACGTAGCATCCACTGTGATGCTCTGTGTCTTTAAACCTAGCATCCACTGTGATGCTCTGTGTCTTTAAACCTAGCATCCACTGTGAAGGGGTTTATAGAAACATTTACAACTTCAACCCTATATATATATACACGCAGCAGTGTTCCCACCCCGGCAGAGTCCAGGCAGAGAGTGAGCTTTATAGTCCAGGAAGCGAGGCCTGAGCTGCCACAGGACCAATCCGAGGGCTGATCAGGCTCCAAGCCAGGCCCTCCTCGGCAACACATTAGGGACACGGACACAATGCTCAGCAACTGCAGGGGACAGAACCAACAACCAGTACCAGGCAACATAATAGGCGCTCCTCCTATAAGCTAGTACCCGCTAAACAAGCCTACTAATAAATATATATATAGATATGATAGCATCAGCTCTATATACATTCATCACCATTAATCAAACATAATCATAAACAGCCAACGGCTGTTACACTAGAAAAAGTGTGTGTGTGTGTGTGTGTGTGTGTGTGTGTGTGTGTGTGTGTGTGTGTGTGTGTGTGTGTGTGTGTGTGTGTGTGTGTGTGCGTGACTTGGCCTGTTGTAGCGCCACCATGAGGCTGATTTAAAAAGAATCTTCCTCAGCCTATTATGCATGCACAGTTGTGGCGTTGTGGCGATTTGTACAAAATGGGTACTCTTGAAAAGTTTAGAAGCCAATCATAGCCAATCAGGATTGATTATGAGAAATCAAACAAACCCGTCTTGATCACGTGACTGCATTTGTACCGATTTGCGTGAAATTTGGATAAAATTTAGTAGTAATATTAGAAAATGTGTTTTACATTATGTCGGTCTCCTGGTGGCGCTATAAATAGCAGATGTGAAAAATTCCAGGCAAAGATGTTTCCATGGCCTCTAGGGAGTGCATGCACAATTTCACGGAAATTATGATTTACGGCATTTTGTTTGAAACTGAGCACTCTTGCGAACTTTGGAAGCCAATCTTAGCCAATCAGGATGGAGTCTGAAAAATATGAAAGACCCGTTTTGTTGAATGGCTCTAGAGAGACTGTGTACCAATTTGCGTGATGTTTGAACAAAATCTGTAGGTGTACTGTCCAAAAAAGTGTTTTGCACAAAGCGGCCTCCTAGTGGCGCTATAAGAGGCCAATGTGAAAACCTTGGGGCAGAGGTTCAGCTGTGGCATTCAGGGAGTGTGTGTGCAGAGTATGGCTGCGATCAAGCCAACGGTGCCCGAGATTAGCTGTCCACAGATGGACAGACACACGGATGGACACACGGACGGACATACACACACGGATGGACGGACGGAGTGCAAAACATACTCTCTTCCCATGCCTCCTGCCCTATGCGGGAGCTAACTATAACGCTCCACACGTCCCAAACTCTTCTCCCTTCTGGCTACATGCATAATATGCATGTGTGTGAATTTGTGTGGGTGAGAGAGAGAGAGGCTGAGGTAGAGCGTGAGAAGAGAGGAGATGATAGGCACGTAGCGTAATTATGCAAATTGTTGTTATCATTGGTGATGGCGGTGTGAATTAGTGTATGCTTGTGTGAGTGTGTCAGGCACCAGGAGTACCAGTAGTTGTGAATGAGTGTGACGATATGAAAATTACATGTCACGATTATTGTGGCAAGAGCAGCTGCAATTAGCGATATTATTGCAATAATGAAAATGTGCTTAAAACTTAAAATGCCACTTTTGTTGACCACTTGAACCCCCAGCATCCCTATTCTGGGGGGAATGTTAGCCAAAACAATGCAACACGTTGAAGCTTTCTGATATTATTTTGGCATATCAATTTGTGTATAAAGTGAAATAAGAGCATACCAAATGTGCTCTTTACAGCCCTTTATCAAGCATACTTAAAAGGTCACTTCACCCCTTTTGCAACCAGATCTTATTTGAATTATGTTTGGGAGAAAACAAACACTTTCCTGGGGTTTTTACATGGGTAATATGTGTTTTTAGATATTTTAGTATTTCAAAGTGTCCATGATGTCATGGACACTGGGCTCACTTCCTTCCTGGATTACAATTCCCGTTGTCACGGTTCGAGTCAAGACAGTGTAGGACCCAAGTGCAAGATGAGAGGCAGAGACAGCTCAGTTCAAATTAACATATTTATTTCACCAAACCAAAGGAGTTGGCATGCAGTCATCAAAGTCCAGGTACAGGCAAGGGTCAAAATACTGGTAGGCAGTCAGAACACAGAGAACAACGAGTACAAAGGGAAAACACCAAACTGGGAAAACTAGGGGATCTAATATACAAGGCAAACGAGGAGTCAAGAAACAAGGTTCTAACAAATACACAGTGACAAATAAACAACGAACCAACGGAGAACTGAAAACACAAGGGCATATAAATAGACAAGGACTAACTAGACACAGGTGAATACAACAGACAAATCAACACAGGGATTGGCTGGGAGACTAACAAGACAAGACACAGGTGGAGAAAACTAGACTAAACACAAGGTAGACAAGGCAGGTAAACATGGGCAACACAGGAAACCAAGAGACACTAGATACTACAAAAAGTAGTAGGTGAAAGTACACAAAAGTAAAACCCATAACAAGGAACATAGGGAAACACATCAGGGTGACAGAACAGGTGGATCGTGACACCCATAATGCTTTGGTCCACTGCTCCTCCTTGTGGATAGGGGGAGGGCTGTCTTACTGAGACAACATGTAGTCCAGTAAATAAGTGAGCCCAGTGTCCATTACATCATGGAGCCCATGGACACTTGAAATATCTAAAAACACATATTACCAACATAAAAACCCCAGGAAAATGTTTCTTGTCTCCCAAACATAATTAAAATAAGATCTGGTTGAAAAAGTGGTGAAATTTCCCTTTAAGGGGGACTGAATTTGAAGCTCAACAAAAGGTCATTCATCCTATAGCGTACGACGGAGGACAATGTGTGTGGTGTGTGTGTGTGTGTGTGTGTGTGTGTGTGACGTGTGTGTGTGTGTGTGTGTGTGTGTGTGTGTGTGTGTGTGTGTGTGTGTGTGTGTGTGTGTGTGTGTGTGTGTGTGTGTGTGTGTGTGTGTGTGTGTGTGTGTGTGTGTGTGTGTGTGTGTGTGTGTGTGTGTGTGTGTGTGTGTGTGTGTCCGGCCCCAGGACCACAGAGACAGACATATCAGTGGATGTTTTGTCCCCAGCTGACAGGCTGTCCTTCCTGTCCACTGTTGACAGTCTGTATCAGGTTGTAATGAATGTCCCGACAAAGCCCAGGGACAGCGGACAGGGACAGGGACAGGTGGCTCGCTATGATAAGAGGTGTCCTTTGTCTTGATCTTCATCCACTGGGTCAACTCCTCACGGGGCTTTGGCTGCTAAACAAACTATGTTGATTATCTTGAAAATGATTCAAACAGTGATTCTGATTGGTTACTTGTCAGGATTCAAGTAAAAAGGAAAAAGCTAAAAGTATCTACAACCCCAAAACGTGTCACGCTGTAGTATGATCAAATAGGGCAACAACAACAACAAAAATACAAAAGGTTAGAATATGGAAATAAGAAGAATTCTGATTACTTTTAGGCTATTTATTTTACCAAAATCAAATCACATCAAATCAACTCTGACCTAAGCTCACACTAACCTATAGCATTTTGTCTAGACTATTGGGACGTCGGAATAATGGGCCGCTGGATTAATGGGCAGCCCCTCTTTTATTTTAAACGTTTATCAAGATTGTGAAAACGTACCGTAGGCAACTCAAGATAGCAAGGTAAATGTTTAAATCAGGATGTCCTCAACAACAGTCACAGCATTCGTGTGAAAGAGCATGAACAATCTCCAGGGTGAAAAACTAATTCACGTCCAATCGTCCATGGAAAAGAAGGGTTTACAAATCCTACCTGTTCACTCCCACATTCATAATAATCCATGACCAGCGAGGAAGGGTAAAGTGTTTGGGAAGTAGAGAGCACAATAAGGCAATAATAAATTCAGTGCAGTTCTCAAGCAGATAATCCATTTTCTGTGATGTGGAGGCGCGCACGTCTCTGGTAATTTGTGTGTCGGTGGAGACCATATGGTGCCAGGGCCCAGGGAGAAAAACATGCGGTTTAGAATGAATTGCACGGACATTATTGATTAGGAGCCGAAACGCTGGGCCAAGATTTGTGGAGGCCCCATAAAAGAGACCGATGTTCTTAACTGTACCTGGTGGAGTGGCTGATACAGTGGTGTGTGTGTGTGTGTGTGTGTGTGTGTGTGTGTGTGTGTGTGTGTGTGTGTGTGTGTGTGTGTGTGTGTGTGTGTGTGCGTGCGTGCATGCATGTGTGCGTGCATGCATGTGTGCGTGCGTGCATGCGTGCGTGTGCGCGTGCGTACATCTGTGTGTTGACACAGCGCCATTTGTGTGTGCGTGCACAATCTGTGTTTGTTTGGAGCGCTGTAAGATCAATGACAACTGTTTAGTGTGAGCTGCAGTGAGGGTCTAAACTAAAGCAGCTTAGACCCCACCCCTAAGAAGTACATATGTGTCAGTCATGGTGGGAGTGGGGAGTTGGAGGTGTAATTAGACATAGGTCGACGAGCAATCAGGGCTGACCACCCCTATACTGGTTTACACCTAAGCATTGGCCTCCTCAGCAGTGTTGATTTCGTCGAGTAAAACTAAGACGTAAAATGTCCGTCGACTACCTTTTTTCACTGACGAAAACGAGCGCACGATCGGAACCCCCGAACCGCACAAATTCTATCAAAAGGTTTGTCAGTTCAGCACAGTGCACAGCGGACCCACATCAACTAATCAATTTAATATAACGTCACATTGTTGCAGGCAGTGACAGTACTGTAATGTAGCCTACCTGTAATATAATGGGCAACTGCATGTTTTTTGTGATGATTTTACCACTGTGAGCCAGCATGAGACTTATACAATGAACTACTCATCTAATGCCACAGAGGTTCCATGTTCATCGTACTTCCAAAGTTTAGTTTGCCTAAAAGCGTGTGTTTAGTCCACGTGGGTACTTGTTTACTACTTGGTTAGACAATAACGCTTGCCAACCGAAACAGACTTCAAAATAAGAGCCACTTGTAATGATTAGTCAACACTATAGTTTTATTTCTAAGTCTACAAGTTTACAGGACGTAGATGTGTAGCACCCTGTGATAATGCTTTTAATGGGCCTGCTGCTCGTACCAAGAACTCAAGAGGCAGGGCTTGCAAAGTGTGACCAAGTAAGTCTGTTATCGTGATAATCATCTGACCTATCTGTCATATTATGACAGATATTATGATCTATCTTTCATAATATCATTCAGAAACGTAACTTCTGTCTTCCCTTCAATATTGGTATTGGATTTTATTGCGGGAATCTACAAACTCAGAGCTTGTTTTCATTTCTTTTTTTGGATATGTATATAAATTGATACATTTGGGGGGTCACGGCGTGAAAGGGTTGATATGAGTGCTTTGGAGTGATTTATCCCCAGTTTGAAGGTTATCTCGCAGCCTTTGTTGTTATGCCTCTTTATACATAGCCGGCTGCTTGTATCTCTGGCACTAGGGCTCTGCACTGTGTGAGTATATATTCCATCTTTTCTTTTTTCTCTCCTGGCTGTAATGTTGTCAGCTTGTCTGCTGTCTTCCTCTCATGCAGCCTCCTTTTCTTCTTCTGCCTCCAGCTCTGTTGTCTCGCCACAGATGTTAAACCAAGACGGATCGGACAGAGGAGTGTGGTCTAATAACGCTAATTGCCCCCATCTGCTCGTGCACAGCTGTCAATATCTCTTCCTGTCCACTGTAGACATTAGACCCATCAGTGCGCATCCAAGAGGCATTCTTATCATCCAACCAGTCAGGCAAGTAGGCACTGAAGCCCACTCCAAATCTCTCAAATAATAAGCACAACTGTTAGTCCATGTATTAACTTGTATTTCACTGTAGAATTACTGAGTGAAACATTTATTCAAACTATAGAAGACATAGTAGCATGGCATTGTTTAAATGATTTTGTTTTTACACTGGACTACACAGTATTTATGTGGCCTGTAGATGTTAGGAGCATAGCTCAAGAGGAGGAACTGAAAAGCCATATCTCTCTCACATACGCACGCACACACATACGCGCGCGCACGCACGGCCACAGGGGTGTGAAATACCACCCCCCTGTGTGTGAAGCAATCATAACGTAGTCTCCATCATCCTCCTGAGCTCTCAACCCCTCACCCAATCTGCAGCCATTCCCTCGCCTCCTGCCCATTATTCCCAGCTCACTAGTCAGAATATTAGGATGGCCCTCCTCACTCCTCTTCACCCCCCCTCCATATTTATATTACTGCCAGTTCACTGGGAGTAATGGTATTACTTTTATTTCAAAAAAAGGCATTGGCACCAACATGTCATATGGCTGTCGGGCAGAAACCTCTTATCTCATTCTAATCGTAAATTCGGATTTGTATGGATAGCCCCTTGAGATGCAGCGTCTCATTTGTATCATAATGTTATCATGAACAAGATAACATACAGTACAAGTAATACAGATACATTCAGATAGCTGGCGTATACCCACCCCACCAACCACCCCACCATCAGCTGGTAAACAACAGAGGAAAGAAGGGCACAGTGAAAATACACACACACATTCATACACCGATGGCAGCGGAAACCATGAAAGGCACCAACTAGCACATCGGGAGCAATTAGGGGTTCAGTGTCTTGCTCAAGGACACTTCGACAGTAACTTTGGGGGAGCCCGGGTTCGAACTGGCAACCTTACGGTTACCATCCAGGCACTCTACCCCTGAGCCACCGCCGCCCATGTACAGTATGTGCACAGGGGTGAAATCACCCCTCAACGGTGCACAGCACGTGGGTACTGTCAGTTTAGAAACCTCGATCCATCCAACCTCTTTAGAGATTTTTGGTACATTAAGGATATTGCAGATGTCAAAGTGGATATGACAAAGTAGACTGAACCAAATACTGATTCAAGTAAGAAGGGCAACTCAAATAATGCATTTATAAATTAAGGTAAATCAATTAATTGCCTTAATTCTTGGTTTAGGCTGCAACCAATTGAGCAAGCGTGCTGAGTTTGATATGGACACCTCACGACAAACCTGCACAGGGAGTTACTGTATAAGACATTAAGGGCTGTATTTTGCGTGTCTTAAGTACGAGGTCTTATTCCCTAACTTGAGTAAACTAAAGGCCTGGAGGCGTGATCAATGCTCTTTGGCCACTCAGAATAGCCAAATGGTATTGATCACGCCTCCAGGTCTTTAGTTTACTCAAGTTAGGGAATAATAATAAAATAATACGTAAGTAAGGTCTTATTCCCTAACTTGAGTAAACTAAAGACCTGAAGGCGTGATCAATGCCATTTGGCTATTCTGAGTGGCCAAAGAGCATTGACCACGCCTCCAGGTCTTTAGTTTACTCAAGTTAGGGAATAAGACCTGGTACTTAAGACACGCAAAATACAGCCCATTAGATGAGTGTCCGTGGTGTTCTCTATACACAACATCAGCGTAATCTACAAGAAATTATTATTTTCCTAACATCAAATGAAAAGCAATTAGTTGAACGATAGAGTGAGGCACTAATAAAATAGTCTATACTGTATGTGGTTTAAAGATAATAAGCTCTGGATCGAGTCAAAGATCAAGATATAATACTTTAAACAACTTTATAGATAAACAAGCCCAAAGTAGCTTATAATGAGCAGACTTGACAACACTGTCTGTAGCTTGAACAGATCTGCAAGCTCACAATATTACATATTAGGTATTACGTTACATCTGCCTGTTGCATGTATTTTTTCAGAATGGACAAAATTATTATATTATTGTTTTGACACAGTTACACAGAATGAGATTTATTATTATTGGCCATAACAGCAATTAATTATATCGGATATCGGCCAAAATGTCTCATTGATACATCCCTATTTGGAAGTTTTCACCCGACAGAGACAATTACAGTAACTGTGCTGCATTGTGAGCTTGTATATCTACTATTTTCAAACAGCTGAAGTATAAAATAGATGGTTGTGGTTAATGGATGTTTTTTTTAATAAATATATATATTTTTTTTAAGAAATGTGCCAGGATTTGGTGCAGCATGTAGGCTATTCCATCCATCTATTGAAAAATGTAAATCAGCTCGGGTAGAATATACTGTTACTTTTCAAACTTAAAAGTATCAACATAGAAGATCTACAAGCTCAAAACACAGATACTTTTGCTACTTTTGTTGGACACTATATGACCAAGTAGTGCACGGTGTGCTCTGGTGTCATTTACAAGTAGGGCATTCGTTTATGAAAACAACAACAACATTAAATTAGAATATGGAGATGAGAGGATTCTACCCAACAGCAATGGGTAAAGTACTTCAAAATTGGAATAAAGCAAATGTACGTAGTTACTTTCCACAACCCCTCCCCTCTCTCTCCATTACTCCCAGTTCACTGCATGGTATATGGAGAGTGACACAGGGCCAATTCAATCTCACTCCCCCCCGTCTAGCCACCCACCCTCCCTGCCATACGTCTCAGTCTGTGGGCTCATTCCTCCTCACATGGAGCACTCCGTTTCATCTCCTGTCACTGACCCACCCCTCCACCAATACACACGGACACATGCTTGGTACGCACGCACGCACAAAATATCAGGTTTCGATGCGTACTTATCGGGACATTCACATTTTGTGAATGAAGACTCATTTTGTAACTTTTTGTTCAATGAGGTTTTGTCTTAGATGGAAATGTGGCTTTTTACTCAGGGTTTCCTTATTTTTTAAACTAGTCGTGTAGTTGGGTTACAAAATTTGAATGTTTCAAAAGTCCTCCAGCCTTTGGACTTTGGTCTTTAGGCCCTGAGCCATCTTAAGTTGAATAGCCCTGAGCTAAACGATGGCCTCCTAAGTGCTGCTACAGTGTTTGAATGTGTCCTCATAGCGTGAAGCCAAAGCGCAGGCCACAAGTGTGTGTGAGTGTGTGTGTGTGTGTGTGTGTGTGTGTGTGTGTGTGTGTGTGTGTGTGTGTGTGTGTGTGTGGGGGGGGGAATCCAGGTGAATGGTGCAACCACTGTTCAAAACGGACCACTCCTGCAAACCTTCGCCAATCAGGATACGTCTTGATCACATGACTTGGCTTTTGCTATAGTTTTCGTACTCATATTCAGAAGTGAAGATTGTTTAATCCTGAAGCATTCCAGTACTAGTCTTGCACACAGCATGCTCCAAAATAATATTTTATGGAGCAATTTTCCCTACAGTTGCCTCCAGCATTTCATTTTTACCTGCTGTTCTGAGGCAAGTAAACATGAACAATTCAATAGTGACGACTGTTTTCAATTAATCATGCAGTTTGGTTGCACCTCACTGCGAACGCCGACACAAAAATAAATAAAAACAAACACCAGGCAATGTTGGTTTCATAATAAATTTTATTCTATATTACAAATAGTATTTTGTTCTTGACTGCAAAATAGGAATGCATTATATTTACATACACAGGTATACAATTAATTATAACAAAGTTAGAGAAGCTCGCCTTATATCCCCCAGGTTTTCGTTTTTATCTCTCAATAAGATACTCTTTTATCTCTCAAAACATGGGTCTGGTAAAAGTATTTTTCTCTGTAACACCTGCTATAACACTGAGCTAGGAGGACGTTTTTAAGTTCCTACAAAACGTTTGAAGGTGGAAACTTTATCGCTTGCTCTCGGCAACACAAGGCGCTGGTTTGTTGAACGACGTCATTTGTTGCCGGGGAGATGGGGGGGGGGGGGGGCATGGAAACAAGGAACAAAATGGTGTCACATCTGGGGGGGCATATTCACAACAGCAGTCCAGGACGTTTACCCAACATTACTCAATAAATAACTTGGGGCTATGAGAGGATACTTTGGCTCTCTAGACACAATATACACCGTCTACATCAAGGGTTCCCAAACTTTTCAGGCCGTGACCCCCCCCCCCCCCCCCATATTTGAACTGGGGACCACCTGACAAGCACTTGGAATTGTGGGCATTACATTAATTTGACTAAGTTGCTCATATACAGTAAGTATTGTGAAAAGATGGTGTTGCGAGCTTGAAGATCAGCTATTTTCACACAATGTTTGCCCAATTTGTTATTATAAAGGTCTTACAAGTCCTTAAATTTTTAACTTTAGAAACGTACAAATGCCCTGTTTACTGTCGAGTTGCACATTAAGCCAATCAACTGGGGACCACCCAATGTGGGTCCCGACCTACAGTTTGGGAACCACAGGTCTACTCGAACAAGAGGGGCTCATTTAAATGCTCTAAGATTAAGGGGGTTGCAGGAATGCACTTCATTGAAATCCTATTTACTTGAAAAATCCCAAATTTTCTTCAGTTCTAAATCATTGCTGATTTGCCCGCAGCTATGAAAACAGTCAAAACTACATAGCACGTCCCAAAATAACTTTGTGAATGTACCCCCTCTAGGTACGGACATTCATCTTAACTGTACAGCTCTGAGAACAAAACTCCCATGGATGAGGAGTTATTTTAGGAATTTCACATTTGACACAATGGCTTAGAAACATAAAAAAGATGACATTTGAATCTAGAAAACTTGAAAAAAGGTCTAGCATCAGAGTTAATGTCTATAGTTCAAAGACAATCGTGTGTGCGTGTGTAATCAAAAATTATGAATTATTAAATGTTTAAGGACTAACTGGGCTTGAATTTTCTTTTAAAAGGCTAAAAAGGACAAGTGATTTGTGTTATTTGGGCAAACTGATGCGTTCAATTAATATCTATTAGCCTAAAATAAAAGAAGATTCAATCTTTTGTTCTTTTCTCTTCAAAGCACTTTGCTCAGTAGCATTATCCCAAATCAAACATCCATCAATTAGCCTAATGTTTCTTTATGCAAATTGGTTCAACCGGGTGGGTAAAGAAGAAATAACATTTGCAACAGATTCCAAGTGCCACATTCTAAAGGAAGACACACACAAGCTCATTTTGCAGTCACTAGAAAAAAAAAACATGACAAAATAACACATGAAAACCCAGAAAACACTTATTAAAATAATGCAATAGCAGCGAAGACAGCGAGGCTGTCGAGTCTGTCTACCAAAAAATGAAAAATAAACTAAAAGCAATGAGGACAGGAACAAGGCAAAATGTAGAACAGGATGCAGTAGAACGCACAAGGAAAAACACTGGAAAAATATGGGTTATGTGTTTTTGAAGTAGATCAATTCGTGATCATCTATAAAAGAACCGTTTGCTTGAGTCACTTCAAAGTCGCTAGTAGAAGTAGATAAATATCTTTGATTGCAAGGCAGTTCCATTTCATAACATCCAAATAGGTCGACATGCAAGGGTATATAATATCTGTTTTTAAAGGTACCACTTCTTCATTTAGCATCTAACACTTCACAAAAATCATGATTCTGAACTGGGGTGAGGGGGGGGGGTCGCTGAACTGGATAAAGGTTCCACCTCAAACGAAAGTTATCGTTTTTATAACATGAACAAATCCCAAGGTTTGTTTTTTTCCCCATCTCTATTCTTCCAAGCAAAAGAAATCTAAAAGAACATCCACATCATCTTGCAAGGCTTAATTTTCTCACATTTTTCCATTTTTAGTTTTTTTTTTTTTTGTTTTTTTAGTTTTGTCTTTTTTCTCCCAAAGTTTCTTTAATTGATTTTTTTCATTTTTATACTTTTTTAATGTCTTACATGCGCTTAAAAAGCCAATAAAGGACCCATGGTGGACCTGGGCGGTCTTTACACATTCACATCACCACATGGGGCACGTCGTCAAGGCAAATGAAAGGTTCGAGGTCAAAAAGAAAGGAGGGCGGCTCCAGAGTCTCTCTATCGCCCTCTCCTGTCGAGTAGGGGGTGGGGTTCACATCCAACAAGTCTTGGCTACTTTTAATATCTGTCATTTTCCCTGTTTATCCTGTCATGAAGCTTCACAACGTTATCTACCTTTTCTGGTCCATCGAGCATGAATCGGCCTTTATCAAAGTACAGTTTTTTATTCTATTTTATCTTTTGAGGCTGAGAGATGGCCACCCCCCCGCCGCCGCTTATTTAGGACAACTACATTAATACAGGAACGCAACTAGCTTTGCCGTCTCCAGCGCTTGTGCAAAAACAAAGACGGAAAACTCAAGTCGGGAGCCGGACAGAAAGGAGCGCAGGGGAAGGGCACAGGGATAGGGGTGCTAGGGAGGGGTGTGTGTGTGTGTGTGTGTGTGTGCCGATAGCCATGATGAAGAGCATCATCATCACCATCACCTCGCCTCTCGACAACACTGAGGTCAGAAAAATCACACAGGTTTTTTTTTAAAGTTCCAGTTAGGATACTTTTATCTTTTTCTGTCATATGGGATTATTCTCCTTCTGTCTCAAAGTCCTTTTTTTGTTGTTGTCGGTTCCTCAGTGGCACTTTTCAAACAGGTTTCCAGCCGTTTTCGAAAATGTCTAACTCCTTTGGTTGTTGTTGTTTTTTTTGGCTGACCGACTGAGTCCATCTTGTTTGATAAAGTCTTGTAAATCAGAACATCTCGTGAAAGGAAGTACCCAGACCCCTCCCCTCCCTTCCCCTCCAAGGTAGCACGCCCATCTCTTACGGGCATCTGTTTCGATCATTTTCATCTCATTAACTGTCTTTTCCATCCACAGTTTATGTTTCAGTCAGCTCTTCCCCTTCCATGGATGTGGGGTTCCGGAACGAGGGGTTGGAAGTTGAACAAAAGGGTACCTACTGGTGAGCGACACCTAGAGGTACCCACGGTGTCGGAACCAGTAGGAGACCACTGTAGATGCGTAGGACGGTCAGGGTGTTCGGACAGCTGTTGACTTGTGTGTGTGTGTGTGTGTGTGTGTGTGTGTGTGTGTGTGTTTGTGTGTGTGTGCTTTAATGGTGTTTCCATAGGTGGGTGACACCAGATTGGTAGAGAACACAGCTGCTCCTGGTGTTCAGGTAAAAGCAGCCGGATCACCGCCGTCAATAGTTTGTTGTGTGCTTCTCAGAAGGGGTGACGTTTTTGCCTAATATGTTTTTGTTTTTTGTTTTCTTTGCAGTAGCCAGCGTAAGCCAAGATGGACGGAAAAAAGCATGACAGTTTGAGATTGTAAAGCCTATAATAGTCCGTAGAACAACGTTGTCGCTTATACCGAAAAGAACGGGTCTTTAAGCGGTATCTTTAGCTCGAAGATCTGGTCTTTTACGTTAGCTCGGAGATCTGTTATTTTCAGCAAGCGACACCCTGGTTGCCATGGACTTTTAAATTGCGTTATGTGTGCAGGGCCGATGTTGCGAAAGCGGGACAGGGTTGTTTTGTTAAGGTGTAAGTGTCAGTCAAGGTTTTCCATAAACCCCTATCAAGTCTTATTTCTTAAATAACAACTCCAGCTACATTGAAAGAACACATCAGGAACATTCTAGGTTTGCCTGGACTCTTTCTCAAATCTCGCAGATATGTATGTCATTTACTCTTTAAGTACAGTGTAAACTTGGCAAACCGTCCTAGCGTTCTTTTATTATCGTATCTCCCCAGGAGGTGATCATTTGGCTTGCAGTCCTCGTTTTATATTCCTTTTGATTTCTATATACTGAATATAGCACTACAATAAACTTGACTCTAGAGATGGTTTCATTTTTAACTATCCTATTTCAAAAAAAGTTCTGAACAAAATGGAAACAAACCCAACGTTGTGGATTTCAAAAAACTTGTATCTATCAGCGTTAAATTCTTGAAGGCAACATAAAATGTTTGTTTTTTTCTCTCTCTCTTTCCCTCCGACAGGATTGGAGGTAAAGTATGCCAATATGGCCGGCTGACAAAGCAGCCACCCTTTGTGTGGTGAAGACAACAAGGCCACTCCCGCGTTGCATGATGGGAGATGTGGTCCTGCAGCTTCAGCCACCCCTCAGGTTCACTAGTCTATGCAGCAGAGCGGATGAGGAAAACCAAAAACGCTCGTTTTAATTGGGAAGAGGAAGCAGAAGAAAAAAAGGAATCAAGGAAGGAAGTCTTCATCTTTGAAAAAAAGGAAGAAGGCAGGAAGTCACATGATGAGATGTGGGGTCGGGGGGTGGGGTGGTACGGGTCTTCGCTCAGGCACGGCTTGGTTTCTGACGGGGTCTTTTTCCCAGTGCGCCCTGGGAAGTGCGGTCCTCAGCTCTCCAGGCTCATGAAGGCCACCACCTGCTCCAGCTTGAAGGCTAGCCTCTGTTTCCTGGCGCCTTCGTCCTGTTCCAGTGCACACACCACCTGTAACACACACACATTAATAAATAATTAATTAAATACATTAAAATAATAATAATAATAATAATAATAATTAACACCCCCTTTAAACACATTGTTTCTTACCTCCTCAGCATATTTCGCAACGTAGGAGTAGATCTCGCTGAGGGAGCTCATAGAGTTGAACTCATTCATGTGCATCCTACTCTGCTCCGCCAGGTAGGCGTTCATGTCCTGGTCGCTGATAACTTGCATCTTATTGATGTCAGAGTAATATCTGGACAGAGAGAGAGAGAGAGAGAATACAATTTTACTACTCACACAACAACAAACGCACACTTTCACCTTTTCCTACGAATGAAAGAACGCTCGTCCCAAAACTCGCCCTGGGCCCTGCTCGCCCGGTGCCCACTCCGAGGTATCCCTCAGTAAAACAATGCCATAACAGTCTTAACTTAACTATGACTTATGGCTTAACCTACCTCATTCCTAATCATAGCCTCAGTAAAACTATGCCTCGGTAAAAATGGGGCTCCGTGAGTGTTCCGGTTACTATTTGTAGAGAGACTACAACATACTCCCACCAAACCAGAACTTGTTGTCTGGTTTTTGCTGGTTGAACAAGAACAAAACATCAAATGATAAGAACTTCGGCAGAGGCCTCGCCAATGTTCAGTTCTGAAGTTCTTGCACCAACTAGCTTAAATGTTGAGTGTGATTGGCCTGACAACTCAATGTGCTGGTGATTTATGTTGTTTTGTTAAAGTAACTCATTAAAACAAGTTTCAGACGGCAGCTTTAAAGCATGCTAGAATGCAATCAGGCAGTCACTGTCAGCAGCAGCTGTGCTGTCCCTGTCAACTGCTGTAATTAAGGCCAGTTATTTACATATTAAATGCATGTGGCAACCAGTGTTCCACACCGCTGGACCAGGCATACGTTAATCCGACTTACCAATAGGGCGACATACGTGGTCGGTTAAGACTGCCGACATACGTGGTCGGTTAAGACTCGCCTGTGGTGCCGACATACGTGGTCGGTTAAGACTCGCCTGTGGTGCAGACATACGTGGTCGGTTAAGACTCGCCTGTGGTGCAGACATACGTGGTCGGTTAAGACTTGCCCGTGGTGCCAACATACGTGCTACAGTGCTGCCCGGCAGTGGTGGAAGAAGTACTCATGTTAGTTTGTTTATATTTACTTAACTGCTTTTACTGTAAAAAGTATCAAAACAGCAATGTAGAGTACAAAAGTGCATCAACATATACTTCAAGTAAAAGTACTCATTATGCAGATAAAATATATACAAATCTTGTGAAAATAGATTTTTTAAATAGTCCAAGTATTTTTCAAATAATCAAAGTATATATAGGACTAAAGTGGTTAATGTATATGTTGTAATACTAATCTAAATCTACTAAGTAACAAGTAATAAGGTTCTCAAATAATTGTAGAGGATATATAGCACCATATTTGCCGCTTAGATGTATAGAGGAGTAGAAGTATAAAGTATTTGAAAATTCGATATACTCCAGCAAAGTAAAACTACCTCAAAACTGTACTTTACAGTAATTGAGTAAATGTACTTTCCACCACTGCTGCACGGAATTGGCAGGATATCACACAGCAGGTGTGCGGCAGTGGGACGCATGGATCAAAGCAAAATCTAATCTCACGACAGAAAACATGTTGTATGGCCCAATAACTCCTATTATGTGATTTGTGAAACCGTGTGAAAGGAAGGAGCCCTCACACATACACTAGCGTTGTTTCCTAAACAATTAAAACAATTTGTAAAGTTTTTGTCGTTATTGGCAACCAGGGGGGAGAAATCACAGACTGACGCCCTTGTTTTATATGAAATATCCGAGACCATTAGCATTTTATAGCTTGTAGCTTGTAGATCGATATTTCTTTTCTGTGACCAATCCATGGACGACAAACATTTTGCTCTGGTCTTTTTTCTATTTTTTTTTTAAGATATTTTTTTGCGGCT